>NC_137772.1:186009808-186183155 GCF_963455305.1 Plecotus auritus | reverse complement strand
ATAGTGAGGGTGAAGAAACATTGGCTGTTATTAGCATTGTATGAACTTGAATGCATAGTTGGTGCAGGGGATGTTCATGATCTTCTGAAGTGCAGTTTCACTGCTGGGTAAGCCCCAGAACATAGCCACTCAAATATGACAAGTAATAGAGCACAAATAAATGAATTTAAGTTGTGACCTTCATTTTAGAAAGAACATAATTTTTTTAAATGTATTGTTATAGTCATTTAAATGTACCTTGCATTACATTTACAAGAACTCAAAATGGGATCTCTTGGCCTCATGTTCTTCCTCCTTTCATACTCAGTGTTGAAAGCTGATTTCTCTGGTATAATTGCTTTTGGCTAACCATTGTTTGCCCTCACCCTCATCCTTCTTTTATAAGCGATCACTCTCACATGAAATGGCTTGCTGCCACTCAGGTGCAGCCATATTAGCAGTCTGAACAGCCCCTGTGAAAGCAGGAATGGAAATTGGGAAAATTTTGCAGTCTTTCACATACGTGTTGCCAAGGAAACCATCTACGTACTAGCTCACAGTCAGGCTGGCTTTTGTTTTGTGTCTTCAGTTCATATGAAGAAAATAGAAGGAACTCAGATTTCCTAAGGATGCCTCATGGACAACAGTTAAACTCTAATTTAAAAAAATTAGAAATCCCACCACTATCAGAATGCAAGTAATAGAAGGGCAAGTAGACTTTTCAATACCAAACAAAATTTATTGTTACACTTGATAAAAATGCACCTGAGATTTTAAGTACTACAGCCAGATAGTTTACAGAAAGCAGGTAGCTCACATTACAGCCAAGAAGAGGTGTGACTGATTTATTTTCAATCCAAAGTGATTGTTATCATGAAAATACTGTCAGCTAATAGATGAAAAGGCAGAAGACTGGCTCCTTATCCTGAAATGACCCCTTAACATCTTAGAGTCTCAGTTACCTTAGGTTTAAAATGGGCATGAGGATACCTTCTCCGTCTACCTCAAGTTAGAAAATAAATGTGAAATACACTGTAAACTGCTCAATTCGATTACTATTTCAATATATACATATATGTGACTTTTATAATTTCCCAAAATGTTGGCAAAATAAAAGTCAAATTATTTTTAAAGGATTAAATTGTATATTTTAAAAACAAGAAAATAATTAAGTAATATGGATTTCTAAGACCAAAAGTTTAGAACTTTATTTGTAAGGAGGCTGTCGGAGCACAAAGAATCAGGACTTAGAAATTATAATAGTCTCCTAGCTGTAGTTTCTGATTCAAGTCTTTCTATGCTATTTATCTGAAATGCTTCTAGCAGAACCATCCTGTTATTGCCTTGACCAATGACTTATGTTATATAGAGAGATAGAGAGAAGGAAAGTGAAAGACACATTCCAAGGAAGGGGAAGGGTGTGGAACCTCCAGTTGCCCAGGTCCAACTCATGAGTCAACTGGTCACATCCTTTCAATGACCTCCTCCAACAGGAAGATAAATGGGTCTAAAGTAATGCTACTGTTGCAATGATGACCCAGACCTTGCATGAAATATGAGTTTAGGCCAAAATACATTCCATTATTTTATAGCATTAATTCTACAAAACTTTCTTTAAATTTCAAATCTAGCCATATTACATATATGTATCTTATCTAATAAAGAGGGAATATGTTAATTGACCCTCACACTGTCTCAAAGATGGTGGCACCCACAGCCAATAAGGAGGGAATATGCTAATTGACTGCCATGCTCTCAAAGATGGTGGCACTCACAACCACAAGATGGTGGCGCCCAGTCCCTTCAGCCCCACCAGGGCCAGCCTGAGGCACAGGTAACCAGGGCCACCAGTTCCCCCCAGCTGCTCCACACACCTGCCTCCAGAGTCCCCCAGTCCCCTCAGACCCCCAGCTGCCCAGAGCCAGCTCGAGGCACAGGCAAGCCTCAGATGGCAGCTGCCTGGCTGCCCAGGGCCGGCCGAGGCTTGTGCTGCCGGCAGTGGCAGCAGCAGAGGTGTGATGGGGCGTCACTTTCCCCTGATCGCCAGGTTGCCTCCCACACCTGAGGGCTCTTGGACTATGAGAGGGGGCAGGCCAGACTGAGGGACCCCCCCATCCAGTGCATGAATTTTCATGCATTGGGCCTCTAGTGTGTATATATATATGTGTGTGTATATATATATATATATATATATATATATATATATATATATATATACATACATACATATATACACACACACATATATATATGTATGTATATATATGATATACATACATATATATATATATATTATATATATAAATTAAAAAACTGATAACTTCTTTAGGAGGTGACATGAATAATTCTGAAAAGGTAGCTACTATTAGACTGAGCAATCATTTATGAAGACCCTAATATATGTTCAACACTATTTGCCTTGTGTAGTAAATATTCAAATTAAAAATGCATATTCCATAGTGAATAGAGTAAAAATGATTAGGACTTGATTTTGGAGTATGATAAAGTGAAGATGCTGAAAATAAAGAGACATGAGGCTGAAGAGACTGAGATTAGATTATGCAGGATTTTAAAAGCCAGGCATTCAATGAGTATCTGCATTTTAAATAATCTAGATTAGTTTGCAGAGTGATTTCTTTGGAAAAGTTGTCAATTGTTAAGTCAGAATCACAAATAGAATGGTCTCAATGTGATGACACACTTCGTTCCTTTTGGAAATTAGCATGAGCTATTTAGACCTCTCCAGTCAGCCTAGGTTTTGAACATAGGAGTGGAACAGTTGTGGTCAAGAGAATTGCATAGGGAGATTTACCTCACAGCTAAGAAAGAGATAAAGATACTCAGAATTCTTTTTGGTGTTTTCTTGTCCCACCTCCACTGTTTACTTTCTACCATGGACAATTCCCCAAACCTTCCATACTCTTACAAGCCTCTGTACCATTGTATGCTTGCTTTCCTCAGACTTGAATGCCCATTCCCTTGGTACAATTGATGAACCCTCACTCATTCTTCCTATTTCATTTTCTGTTCTTGCACAACACTTTATGCAAGCCCCAATTAATCAACTTCTACAATTTTTAAAATATGTTGCATGCCCTATCATTCAATTTTGAGCTTCCTGACATAATTTATTATGCCATATTTACTTGTTTTGTTTTCATGACTTAGCGCTATGTTTTGCAGTTAGTAGTCAACAAATGTTTGATATTTAACAGTTTAAAATAGCTTTATTTTCCATCTTAACTAAGATAACTATGACACAAAACCCAGGAGTTAATGAAAAAAGGGGGCCTTATATTGATGAAAGCACTGAAAGAAGAGACTTTGACTAAGAAGATGCTTAGGGAGGCTGAGCTACAGCCAAATTAGGACCAACTTGAGATCAGTTCAACACCCTGAAATTCAAAGAGAAGATAGCTTTGTAGATGTTGCAAATCTTCAAGTCTCAAAACAATGTGAATTAGTGTGAAAAAAAATAGAAAACATCTGTGCATTCAAAAGCTGTGCAAGGAAGCTGAAGCTGGCATAAATCAGATAAGCTGGTGCAATTGGAAAGTTGGAAATTCACATGGTAACGGCACATGGGAGTATGTTCTTCCCAAACTTCAGTGAGTAGTTTGTCATATTTCTTGTGCTATTGCATTTCCAGTGGAAACCTTCCTTTGTTGATGCTAATCTTGAATTTTTTAAACTTTGATGTTGTGACCCAGCACATAAAATTTTCTGCTATTAAGAGGAATATAGCCAATCAACACACTGCAGAAACACTCTAAAAACAAAGAATTACTTTTACTGTTATATCTGGTGTATTAGTTTCCTATTTCTTGCCATTACAAATTATCATAAATTCAATGGCTTAAAAACAACACCAATTTATTATCTTACGGTACTGTAGGTTAGAAGGCCAACACAGGCCTCACTGGTTAAAGTAAAAGTTTAATAGAGTTGCATTCCTTCTGGAAGCTCTAAGGGAAAATTCATTTCCCTGCCTCACTCTAGCTTCCAGAGGCCACCCCCATTCCTTAGTTCATTCTTCCTTTCCTCATGTTCAAGGCCAACTACATAGCAACTCTGACACTGCTTCCATTGTCACATCTCTTTGTCTCTTCAGCCTCCTTCCTCCACTTTGAAGGACTCTTGTGTTATATTGGGTCCACCCTGAAAAATCCAGGATAACCTCCTTATTTTTAAGGTTGCATATTAGAAACCTTTATTCCTCTGCAATTTTGATTCCCTTCTGACATGTAATGGAACATATTCATAGGTCTCAGGGTTTAGGATGTGGACTTCTTTGGAAGGCCTTTATTCTGCCTCACACACCTGTTAATGGAAACATGTTTAGCCCCCCTCATAAACAACATATGGCTTAAAAAAGGTTAGGAGGTTAGGTAGCCAATGATGTTAGAAAAGTGTATTTCTAGCCAGGATCTGTAGACTTAAGTATAAGTTAAACAGTTGCCATATTCCTTTACTTCATATTTGCTGCAAAAGTCCATATGAAACCCTTACCTTGGCCACATCCTTTTAAAATATATACTCCCAAATAATACTGTTCAGAATTTTCATGGTATGTTTTTAAATAAACTCAACAAAATATTATAGGAAGATTTTCACTGTTGACCGAACTGATCTAGAAATAGACCTGCAAGATGCTTCTAGTGCTAAGTAGGGCACAAGCAATCACAATTCTATTTGCCATCCTCTTGACAGAGGAGTGAAATTAAGATCATTATCAAATAAAAAATTATGTTTAACTATTACAGATTTTCATTAAAAATGTACTCTGTTATATTCAATTGTGTTTGAAAAGCTCAAAGGAGAAAAAAGAGAGTCCTTATGTGTGGAAAGAAACCACAGAAAATTAATGGGGCCTTCATAATTAAATTAAAATAAAATCCCATATTTGAGAAAGACTATTAAAAGCAAGTCACAATGCAAACACAAAGGGAGTACTTTATAAAAATCATCGTATAGTTCATTGACAAGGACTAAAAGCTCCAAACAGCAGGCCATGTTTGATCTTGTTTGTATGAAGTTAAAGTAGATAGACATAAAGCAGAATGTTCCAAAGAAAAAGGAAAGATACTATAGCAATTAATTTCTGTGCTCTGATAAGCAGTCAGAGTTAGAAATATGACTTTATAGGTAAATAGGTTTTATTAAAATTATTTTCTATTTAACTAAAAGAATAGTTATTTTGAGTTGAAATGCATTATTCATACTTATCTGTCCATTTAATAATAGCTATCCAGAAGAAAAACCATTATTTTAAAGAATAAAAATACCCACAGTATTTAGTAAATATATAACTTTATAGCTATGCCATTATACTCCAGGTTTCAAATTAACCAGACATTGGCCCTCCCTTCACAAACTTTATAGTTGATTCAACATTCATGTGGATATTTTTTAAAATTCTTTATTGTTTAAAGTTTTATATATGTCTCCTTTTCCCCCCATGTGGATACTAATAAAAAATATAAAGCTTAGAGTACCAGAGATAATGTACTCTGAAGAACACAATTCAGCATAAATAATATGTACCAGTACATTTGAGATTGCAGTCTTACTCTTACTAACTTAATTTAAAGGGTGCGATTGCAGGAAGGTAGAACAAGGAACAGCCTTTGGAGCTGCATAACCAGGTGTCATAAAACACTGAAACATCATTCAGATTACTGTAGTGACTATAAAAACCCTCCAGTCCCAGAAAGCTGCTCAGAAGACCTCTCTTGCTCCCTACTCCAGTGCCACAACCTTTACAGTGACTCAGGTATGCTTTATCTACGATCTACATCAGGCTTCTTAGTGCCTTGTGTTTGCTTTTGCCTTACTCTTTCTGTACCTTTCATTCATGTGCCCCAAGAAGAAGAGAATCTGAATGCGTGGTAGTTACATCCAATATAAATACCTTTTCCTCATCAATACAGATGAAAGCTTTTGCAGAGTCCTTTCTCATCATGGCTCATTTCAAGAGCCTCTGCTGTTTGTCTTTAGGTCCAATTCACTGTGACCAGGGAGTGGATTGGTGTGGCACAAATGTAAAAGAAAGCACCTGCAGCTTTCTTTGTTTCCTTACAGAAGGTTGTAAATGTAGCAGGAGATCAGAAAGCTTTATCTTGTTCATATGTAAAAATATTCTATGGCATATTTGGAAATTGTAATAGCCTAGAAATTTAGAATTTCTAGAATGATAACCTCTAAAATTTAATATTCACATACCAACTAGGTAGAAGCATAATACAATTGAAGTGGTGGTGACAGTGGTGGTGGTGGGTATATGTGTGTGTATGTGTAGGCATTATTCATTCACTCATCCTTTATTAGGTATTTATTGAATTGTGGCTACTATTCTTTATGATGAGGACATAGTGATGCATTAGATACACTAATTTGGGATTTTTCCAAGCTCAAAGACAGCTTGAAATCTAATGCAAGAGACACCCCTTTACCATGAAATAAAAATAATTATTTCAAATGTAATAAGTGCTATTTTCACATGCTACCATTATCAAACATGTCCAAACCATCTATTTCTGTATCTTTATGCCCTGTCTTCTCTCCTGTTACTGCGTATCAATGACCCATGTTCCTTCTAGTAATAAGTCTTCAAGTTGTGCACTGGATCTCCCTCCCAACTCAAGACCTTTTCTCTTCCAGCTCATCACTTTCTCCCTCTCTCTTTGATTATTCACATTAGCATTAAAAGATGCTATTATTTTTCACATTTTAAAATAATCCCACACCCTTCCAGCTACAGCCCAATTACAGTAAAATTTCTCCAAACGATGGTCCATATTTATTTTCTCTCATTCCTCTTTTTTCATTCTTTTTTGCTGTCCCATTAGCTATTTACCATTTCACTGAAACTATGCTTGTGAAAGTCTCCAATGACCTCCAACTTGTCAAATTGTGGGGTCAATTCCAGTTTTCATCTCATTTGCCTTATCAGCAACATTTCCCATCATTGACCACTTTTCCTCTAAAGCATTTTCTTCACTTTGCTTCTGGCACACAAACTTCTTTTGGGTCTTTTTCTATTAGACTGACCACTCCTCTGTCTCCTTTGCTGATTGTCATCTCCCCTATCTTACGTGCTTAGCCCTAGTCCTTGAGCCTTTTCTCTATCTATACTTACTATTTATGTGTGATGTGTACAGAGATTAAAGAAAACCTAGTTCTACTCTTATGAGTGTCATAAGAAGGAAAAGAAAATGAAGAGTATCTCAGGTGTTAGTGACCCAACTAAATCCTTGTCTATTATGGCCTCTTACATAGATTTCATTTTGCTCTTAATCATCGTGACTTCAACACAAAAGAAAAAAATTATATATATATACTGTATATAGATATAGATATATACACTGAGAGGCCAGATTATTATGATCTCTGAATGCATAATATTCTGGCCACTCAGTGTATATCCTATATAATAAAAGGCTAATATGCAAATTGTCCCCTCGACCAGGAGTTCGACCAGCAGGCAGGTCAGCCAACCACCTATATCCCCTCCCCCTGGCCAGGCTGGCCGGACCCCACCCATGCACCAATTCATGCACCGGGCCACATATATATATATATATATATATATATATATATATATATATACACACATACACACACATATATACTGAGTGGCCAGATTATTATGCGTTCAGAGATCATAATAATCTGTCCACTCAGTGTATATATAGGTACTAGAGGCCCAATGCATGAAATTCGTGCAAGAGTAGGCCTTCCTTCCCCTGGCTGCCGGCACCAGCTTCCCTCTGGCACCCAGGACCTGGGCTTCCCTCGTAGCCCCGGCTTTGTCTGGAAGGACATCCAGTCTAATTAGCATATTATGCTTTTATTATATATGTATATGATATACACACATGCATTTTAGTGAGTTATCTAGATTTCAGAGATGGTTGTGCAGGAAAAACATGGAAAAAATTTTCTAGCAGAGCCTAAACAAACATGCTAAAAATCTTCATTATACAATTTAGTTTTGCAATATCACTTTCAATTGTCAGAATAAATGGGCTTTTCTTTTCTTTTTTTCACTTCTTTGAATTTATTTGTAGGAGTTTTTCTTTCTTTCCCACTCTTTACTGAAAACTTTCGTTTACTCTTCTTCACTCCTTGATTCCTCCAAAAATTAAAATTTCTCTTTTTCCTATTATGCAAATAATCTAAGCCCTTTTAGCTTCTCATCAAAACTTACCCATACTCATCACTGTGCACTTTTAGAAAAGGATATTCCATCAGAAATCCATAACCATAGTAGACAGTTTATTGATCATATTTTGTTATTTTAATGTTTTTAGTAACCCACAATACTTATTAGGCTTTTATTATGCTGCCTGTAACAGAGACTCCACAATAGCAGGATATTAAACAAGATATAAGTTTATTTCCCTCCCTCATAAGAGCAGTCTTATCTCAGTCCCAGGCTGGTATGATGTGCCATGGTAACAGGAACTGAAATTCCCAATCCTGATTTCTCTGCCATCCTCAATGTGTGTCTCCCAATCTCTTTCAAGGTGGCTCCCCAACTCCAGACATCTGTATTCCAATCAGCACAGTGGGTGAATCAACAAAAGAAAGGAATGACCTTTTCCACCTCTCTTTAAGAAACTTTCCAAAAAAATTGCACATAACACTTCTGCTAAATTCCATTTACCAGTATTTTTCATATGGTCACACAATAACTTTAAGCAAACCTGGAAAGTTATTCTGGGCATCAATGAGTCCAGTTAAAACCTAAAGGTTCTATTTATCAAGAAAGAAGGGGAAATGGATATTTGGGGAAAATTAACTCACTCTGATCATGTCACTATCCACCCAAAGTAGTTTATTAATATTTTTCTCTGGAAAATTAATAATATCCTCCATTAAATTTTGGTGAGTGTATTTTTTCTGGTATATCTAACTTAAGGATATGTGTAAGTATATGTATAGGTATATTTATATGTATGTCTGTATTTATCTAGTTTCTATCTACCTATCCATTTCTCTATAATCTATTTAAGTATCAAATTAATTTATCTATTTACCTATACATTCATCTAATTATAAAGTTAGCCAACTATCAATTTTTTAAAACTACATCACTATTCCCAACTTTCTCTGGGTAGTCCAATTCTAAGATGTTTTGTTGTTATCAACAACTAAGCAGGTTGTTTAGAATGAAGATAAGGGCTACAGAAATATTGGAATTAGATGAGGGGTATTGTCATTACTAGCACATGGGACTAATCATCAAAGTTTTGAAATCATGTGGTGACAGCCATAGCCTCTCTGCTGCTGTATAATGTGCTTGGTACTAGTCAGATAAATACTTTTGATGAAGCTAAAGCAGCGCATGTGATTCTGATGAGGACATACAAGAATATCTCATCAGTACCAGAACAGTTCCTTGATGAGAGGCATAAATTTACAGTATTTCCTATTTTGAGCTGTGTGAAGAAATTGATTGACCTCCATTATTATCCATAAATTTCATATCTCCTTTTATTTGCAAGAAAATGTAAGTAATTGGAGGTAGATCATGGCTTCAGAATGTGACTATTTATTTATTTATTTTGAAATTAGCAAGCAAGAGCTGAAAGCCTCTTTCCCCATCATTCCTTTGCTCATAGTTCATTCATTTAAAAGAAAACTAAGTACACTGTTACACCCAGATGTCATAATCCCAGACCACAAACCATCTATCTGAGTGATACAGAATGGAAAGGACTAATTCTTATCTGCAGCCAGGGTGTTATAGATATTATCAATGTAGGTGTTAAACATATTGAAGCTGATGGGAAGGATGTCCCATTAGTAAGTGAAAAAGTAGAGTATCCAAAATTCTGTCAGCCTACGCTCTGGGGAAGAAAGTAGGGAAAAAAAACAAAACGTTTTCAAGACAAGAGTTTATTTACCCACATATGGTGAAAGGCAGAATTTCAACTCATGTACTAGTTTAGAAATGTTTAGATAGCCTGGCTGGCATGGCTCTGCGGTTGAGCTTCTATCTATGAACCAGTTCAATTCTTAGTCAGGGCACATGCCCAGGTTGTGGGCTTGATCCCCAGTGTGGGGTATGCAGGAGGTATCCAATCAATGACTCTCTCATCATTGATGTTTCTCTTTCTCTCTCTCCCTCTCCCTTCTTCTCTGAAATAAATAAAAATATATTTTAAAAAGAAATATTTAGTTAAACGGCAATGATAATGATTTTTAAAACACTGTTTCAGATATATAAAGAATCTAAACCCCACAGAAATGTTAAGAAAAGGAGACCTATTCCTACTGTTTTTTTAAAAATAATCAGAAACACATTTCACAAATTTATTTGTAAAACAAACTTTATGGTGATCTAGATTCTTAAAGTTTCCTGTTGTTTCATATGGATTACAATTATCAATCTCCCTTGCTAATTAGTTCATACCATTTCATCCTATGGTCTTAAACCACTTAAGTGACTATTTGAATGTTCTTTATTATACAGGAGAGTTACCAATTCATAGTCTCCATGCTCTTCCTCCAGCTGATTATTAATAGCACTACTGATATTAACAGATAATTTGTCTTAAAAATGTTCATGTGAAATTTGGCTTTTACAGTTGATATACAAAAATCATTCTCTCCTCATCTTCACTTATTCCTAATTTTGTATTCCAAAGTAGGAACCTCCATTTCTTCGAACTAAATAGAAAGAAACTTGCCATCACCCTTTCTAATTCACTCCTTTCTAAAGGAAAAAAAAAAACAACAACAAAAACCTTTGAAATTGGAGAACTGAGCACATAGAATTCTGCCCATCCTTTTTCTTTTCTTTTGGACCTTCCAGCATGCATAGAGGGTACATTTGGCTCAAGTTCTGGTGCTATGTGGTGAGTATATTGAGATCAGGATCCAGGAATGTCTTCTAGAATTAGGTCTGAGGAAGTCTATCGTCCTCTCTTTCTCTACTATCTGGTCTATATGGTTATAAGACAGCTACCTTTGGTGTCCCCAAGGCATAGAATTGGTGTTGCTAAGAAGCCTCATGTGACTCCATATCTAAATCCCACTAGGTACTCTCTTTTTCAGTAGTTTGATCTTTAGTGCTCAGCTGCAGAATCAAGGATAATAGGAGCTACTCATTATTTATTGTTTCATGTACACAATCACAAACACCCCCCCTTTCCTTACTAATTTATATAGAACCAAGTCAGTAATGGTCAAAATTTTAATTTAATCCCAAAGTGATAGAATATCAAGATCTAATGGTAATAGAGATAGAATAAGAATGAACATACCTATAAGATAAATACAGAGACAGATGGGATTTTTATTTCTTCTGATTGGGGATAGTGTAAGTTACATGGGAGAGTTAAACAGTTTTACTTATTTTTGTCATTGTTGGCATTGGGAACTTTATTGATAGAAGCACATGCATAAATGCTGAGCAAACAAAGGGATTGACTGTATTCTAAGGTAGGAGCACACCCATTTCATTTTCTTCAATGTTCCCCTGGTGTAACAAGAAATGGTAGGAGAAAGCACTTTTTTTTTCCTTTACAGCTAGAATTCTGGATGTGCTTTGGTTTACCCACGAAATTTACTCAGATAAGGTTTGGAAAGTGGAAATCAGATGGGGACCATCTTACATGGCTGTGGTAGCTAACAATGGTCTGACAGTGACAGTGTGTGATGGGGGATGATGAGGCTGTTATGATGTCAGCAGTCGTAGCAGAAGCTCCAATCCTAGTTTCTCACCTCAGATCACAACTAGCGTTGTGACCTGGAAACCAGTTGTCCTTGAAAGCCTTAGGCTCGCATCTCTTCTACCTTTCCAACAACTCTGTAAAGACTTTTATTCTCTCTATTGAATCTCTGCTAGAGATATCTAACATGTAACATTGCTTGATATAGTATGACACTATCTATAGGACATTGAGGAAACCCCAGTCTCCTCACTGTGAAGTGCTGATTATGATATGAGGTTCTTTGAGAATTAGAAAGTATGCAAAGTGCTGAGCTCCAGTAAATTCTCAGTAAAGAACTGCTGTTTTCACCAACACTCATTAGTAATACATTTTTCTTTGAGTATAAAGTGCATGACCATTTTATAAATGCTGTTATATTGCTAGATCAAGAAGAATGCTACAGATGATTATCATTTTTGTATTATGGTCATTTCCACACATTATAATTAAACAAAGCAGTGGTTCTCTGGAATATATTAAGATATTTTCTTTGAAGTTTGTGTGATAATTTCTTGACCCTACCTAGCATGTAATCTTTCCAATTATAAATCAGATTGGAGAGATGATAATATTTCTGATTTTTATAGGGATGACCATTCAGCACTCCTTTGTTCATAAGAAGATTCTGACTGAGCGAAAAAGGAGATGAAAGCCTTTTATGCTATTTATAGATTTGGAGTTTTCCCTTTGGTCATTTATGCAACATAGATTTGTCACATTAGAGGGAAATGTCATTGAATTTATGCTTTGATTGTGCATGTGTGTATATGTGTGGGTTGGATTCCATAAACAAAGAAATTTCCTAAATATATTCTCCTGCAATATAGTAAAATCTGAAATTGAAAGTGCAGCTTCTTAATCTTTATAATAACGTTTCTGAGGGAGTGAGGTCTGCATTACTCTGCCGTAAGGTAGGAAATAAAGAAAAGTCTCTGCAGGCTCCTGGGTGACCTTTGACAGGTATCACAGCAAAATGGCCTGGGCAGCAGCATGATGTATTGTTCAGAGGTTGGTGTGCTGCCAGGTGGAAATAATCACCAAAATAAACACCTCGGGTTTTAAAACCAGTGTTTGCCTTTTCATTGTGCTTACTCTGGTTCTGAGCAGTTGATCTGTTGGATATCCCACCAAGTCAGGGTAAAAGGGTAGAGGAATATTTGGGATGGGGGGAACTGTGACTAGTTCTAGGTCTCCCTTGGTTTACAAAAGGATGATATCTTTATAAATAAACCACGAGGGGTTTCACAAATTTACTTGTAAATATGTTGAAAACCCTCATTTCAGGGGGTTTTCTTTCTCTGCTCTTATTCTCTCTGTAAACTACGGATTCTTGAATTTTTGCAATCAGTTGGTCCAACTGACAATTCTGACTTATTTGAGGATCAGTAAAAATCTGGGCTCAGCTCTTTGGTTGGAACACATTACTGATGAGACCTAGCAGGGTCCAGAAGCCATGATCTGCAGATGTAGCTATGACTTTATTCGCCCCAGCAATTTAGAGAACCTGCCAGAGAGTCAATGGTAAACAGAATTTTATATCCAGCAAAATTGTACTTCAAAAGTGAGAGAAAAATTAAGACATTGTTAGATAAACAAAAGATAAGGGAGTTTGTTACCTGTCCTGCAAAAAATGTCAAAAGGAGTTTTGCAGGTTGCCAAGAAAGAACACTAAATAGAAAGTCAAAGCTGTATGAAGAAAGTATGGTCTCACCCTGTCTGGTTTGGCTCAGTGGATAGCGAGGGTCGGCCTGTGGACTGAAGGGTCCTGGTTCAATTCCAGTCAGGGGCACATGCCCAGGCTGCAGGAGGCAGGCAATCAATGATTCTCTCTCATCATTGATGTTTCTCTCTTTCCCTCTCCCTTCCTCTCTGAAATCAATAAAAAATATTTAAAAAAAAAAGAAAGCATAGTCTCAATAAAGGTAAATACATAGGGGATTATAACTACTAGCATTATTGTAACTTTAGCTTGTAACTATACTTTTGATTTTCTTCCATATCTTAGAGATAAATACATTTTAAAAATCATTAGTTTAAAAGCCAATATTACTGTAATTTTGCTTTGTAACTTCACTTTTTGTCTCCTACCAAAAATTTTCCTTTTGAGACCCAAGTCTTAAAAATTTTTATAGTCTATGTTTTGGACACAAATGTATAACATTGTAAATTGGTGACATTAATAACTGAATGTGGTTGAGGCTAGAGAGGCATAGGTACAAAGTTTTGCATGCTATAGAGGTTAAGCTGGTTCAAATTCAAATTAGAGTGTTCTAGCTTAGCATGTTAAAAGTAATCCCCATGATAACCACAAATAAAATTGCTATAAAATATACACAAAAGGAAATAGGAAGGAAATTAAAACATTTAAGTATAAAAAAATAAACTAGATACAAAAGAAGAGATAAATGTAGGGATTGAAAAACAAAAATAGTACAAGACATTGAGAAAACAAATAGCAAAATGACAAAGGTAAGTCCCTTCTCATCAATAATTGCTTTAAATTTAAATGAATTAAACTATTAATCAAAAACAGAGATTGGCAGAATAAATTAATAAAACATTATCCAACTATGTGCTCTCCACATGAGACTCACTTTCAACCCAAAGAAACAAATATGTTGAAAGTGAAAGGATGGAAATAGATATTTCATGCAAATAGTAATCAAAAGAGATCAGGGGAGAATATACTAACAAACTAGACATTAAATCAAAAAAGCTTACAAGAGACCAAGACCCACATTATATACTATTAAATACATCAAGAAGATTTATCAATTATAAATATGTGCACACCTAATAACAGACCATTAAAATATAAGAAGCAAAAATGGACAGAATTGAAGAGAGAAAGAGCGCTATAATGATAGTTGGATGCTTCAATACATTGCTGTCAGTAACAGATAGAAAAATAGATAGAAGATTAAAAGGAAATAAAAGACTTAACACAATAAAACAAGTAGACCTAACAGATATATACAGATTACTCTACCCTAAACCAACAGAAGACATCATCTTCTCAAGTGCCCATGGGACACTCTCCAGTATAGACTTTATGTTAAGACATAAATTAAGTCTCAATAGATTTAAAAAGATAGATCATACAAAATGAGTTCTCAAAACACAAAAGAATGAAGTTAGAAATCAATAACAGAAGGAAAACAGGAAAATTTACAACTAATGGATAAAGAAGAAATTACAAAGGAAATTTAAAAATACTTAGAGGTGAATGAAAATAAAAATACAACTACCAAGACTTAGGGGCACAATGAAAGCAATGCTAAAAAAATTTTATAGCTATAAGTATTTACATTAAAAATATATTAATCAACAACCTAAATTTGTAACTGAATAATCTAAAAAGAGAACAAACTACACTTATAGATAGCAAAATAAAGGAAATAATAAAGATTAGAGAAGAGATAAATCATATAGAAAATTTTTAAAAATTGTGAAAATCAACAAAACCAATAATTAGTTCTGTATAAAGATTGACAACATTGACAAACCTTTAGCTAGATAGACTGAGAAAAAGATAGAAAACCCAAATTACAAAAATCAGAAATAAATGTGGGACATTGCTACTTTTTCTACAGAAATAAAAAGAGTTACACAAGAGTACAATTGTACATCAACACATTGGGTAACCTAGATGAAATGGACAAATTCCTAGAAACACAATACCTATAAGACTGAATCATGAAGAAACAGAAACTCTGATTAGAACTATCCTATGTAATAAAGAAGGAATATGCTAATTGACCCTCACACTGTCACAAAATGGCAGCACCCACAGCCAATAAGAAGGGAATATGCTAATTGACTGCCATGCCCTCAAAGATGGCGGCACCTACAGCCACAAGATGGCGGCACCTACAGCCACAAGATGGCAGCATCCAGTCCCCTCAGCCCCATCGGGGTGGAAGGCATGCAGCAAGGCCGGGTCTGCCCCAGGCGGGCCCAGCTGCTCTGCACGCCTGCATCCGGAGTCCCCCAGTCCCCTCAGCCCCCCAGCCACTCAAGGCCAGCCCGAGACACAGGCAAGCCTTGGATGGTGGCTGCCCAGCTGCCCAGGGCTGCCCGAGGCTCAGGTAACCAGGGACGGCTGAGACTTGCGCTGCCAGCTGTGGCAGCAGCAGAGGTGTGATGGGGCATTGCCTTCCCCTGATCTCCGGGTCACCTCCGGCCCCTGAGGGCTCCTGGACTGTGAGAGGGGGCAGGCTGGGCTAAGGAATCCACCCCGCCAGTGCATGAATTTTCATGCACCGGGCCTTTAGTAACTAACAAGGAGATTAAGTGGTGAAAGCAGGTGAAAGCCTTGCTTCTGACTTAGAGAAAAAGTATTTTACCATTAAGACTGATGTTCTCTATGGGTTTTTCTTAAGCAGATTTTATTATTTTAAGGTAATTCTATCTATCCCTAATTTGTTAAGTTTTTTATTATTAAAGGGCATTGAATTTTATCAAATGCTTTTCTGCATCAATTGAGATGATCATGTGATTTTTAGCCTTCACTAAGAGATACATAGAATGCATCTAATTTCACTTACCCATTTTTTGAACTTCTTCAATCTAAAAACTAATAATATCATTTAATATTAGCAAATTATTAGCCATTAACTTCTTTTGGACTATTATCTTTCCAACCTTCTCTGGGATTCTGGAGTTTCAATTACTATCTGTTAGATTTTCACTCACTATCTTTCATGTCCATAAGTATTTTCATCTCTTTATCTCACCCTACTTTATTCTGCATAAACAATTAAATCTATTTTCTAATTTATTATCCCTATTCAGTTGAGTTTAATGTACCATATAATATGTTCTTGTGTTCTTAATTTTGATAATTATGTTTGTCATTCTGAGATATTTCATTTGGCTCTGTTCCACATTTAGTTTCTGTTTGTTTGTTTTTTGTTGCCATACTTATATTGTGGATTTTGTACCTTCTTGTATTTTTAAAAATAATTTTAAATACTAATATCAATTAGTCATATTTAGACCATTTTTATCCCTAGTTTTTTAAATGTTGATTTTTACATTTGCTTCATTTGTTGACTCTATTTGCATTATAATTACATTTTATGTATAGTTTGACCGTTTTAAAAATTGTAATGTCATCTCCAGGAAGGATGTATTTTTCTTTTCTTTCTTTTTTTTTTTTTTTTTTTTGACATGCAACAAATTTTAGTTAGCATAGTCAGTCCCAATATTCAGCACAAAAAGTTTACAGAGGATAGAAAGTACATTAATAAAAGCCAGTGTTTATCAAAAGAAAACAGAACAGGGCTGCCAAATACTTCCTTCATGCCAGGCATGCCCAGTGGAATCTTTCCATACCCATCCTGGGACTTCTTGAATCCTAATGGTTACCTTGGCTGTTCTTACCCACCTGGTGGTCCGCATCTGCCACAAAAAGTTCCCAGTACCCTTCCCAGCCTCCTGTGACCACTGCTGATCCCAGTAGGGATGGCTAATCAGTGAGGACACCTTCCAAGCTTTTCTCATCTAAGGGGTCAGTGAAAAGCTGAGATGGCAGAAGGAGGAAATGGACAGCACCCAGGCAGAGCTCAATGTTTTGAAACGGACAGAGGAGGACCTGAAAGAGGGTCATCAGAAACTCGAAGAGATGGTTATCTGTTTAGATCAAGAGCAGCTGAGGTTGATAAAAACATAGAACCTTTGAGAAAGAAGGATGAAGAACTCAGGTCTACTCTGGAGAAAATGGAAAATCAGTCTGAAAACAATGATATTGATGAAGTTATCTTTCCCACAGCTCCACTATATAAGCAGATCCTAAATCTATACATAGAGGAAAATGCTATTGAAGACTCTACCTTTTACCTGGGAGGAGCCTTGAGGCAGAGAGTAATAGACCTGGATGTCTTCTTAAAGCATGTTTTCTGTCTGGTAAACAATTCCTGCTGAGAGCACTAATGCAAAAAGCAAGAAAGAATGCCGGTCCCAGTGACCTCTACTGCCTTCTCTGATATCAGCTGGAGACTGAGCTCTTCTTAAAGCAGTCTTTCCTTCTCTTTATTTCTCTGACAGTAGGTGCCAAGAATAAGTTATTGCTGTTTATCATTTAAGTATAAAATATTTTTAATTAAAGGGTGGATTTTCTTTGTGGAAGGCTCATGTACTGTGGGCTGTAGATTCTGTTGGGACTGATGGTAATTTATGAATTTCAAGAAAATTACCTCATGAGTAGTGAACATTCAGAATTCAGAGCATCTGATTTGTAATTGGGATTTTTATTTTACCCGGGTTACATTTTTTTCATTACAGATCTGGTAATTGGCATGATTCCTGATGCTTCTCTCGGTCTGTGGTTTTTCTAAGCCAATTTCCACAGCCATCCAATTCCTTTTTTCTTTGCAAAGGGTTCCATTCTAGCTAAACACCTTATATGAAGCCAAAACCACAGCTCTGTTTCAATAAGCAACAATAGTCTGTCAACTTTATCCCAGACCCCATACCTCTGAGCTACTTTAATAACAGCCTAAAGTTCTATGGTAATGTTTCTCCTTGAGAAAATCCCATTTCTTTCTTCCTGGTGAGTTTGGCTGTGTGTTTTTCTACTGTATTTTTCTCTTGGAATTTATTATTTTTCCTGTAGAAGTATGGCATTTGTAGGAGTTTTGTAGCAGTACAGAGCAGGAGAATAGTATTAATGGAAATTTGCTATATATAACCTCCTTTACCCACCTCGTAATAAATATAGATATACTTGCAAGTCATTGATATTCTGTTGTATCATTTTCACTGGCTTAAAACTATTTATTATACTTATGTGTCCTAACTTATCCAGCTAAATTCTTATTTTGGTTATTTTCAGTGTTTCTCTCCCATGATTCTTTTCTCATAAAAATTGCATTATATAATTTTTCATACATTTCTGTAAAAAGAAAATCAAAGGATATACATAAAATAATAACAAAGTAAAAAGAAGTTTCTAGAAAATAAATAACAACAGTAAGGAAAGGGTTAATAAATGTGAGGGAGTACCAACATGTTCTTTTCTCTGTGACAATGTTTTAGTTATATCCAAAGGATTTCTTTGCTTTTTTAGAAAGGTTTATTGGTTTGTTTGTGACAGCTATGAATGGCCCAGAAAAATGAAAGAATCTTGTAATAAACCAGGACCAAATTTTTTTGCTGCCACTGTATCTTGAAATGTGACTGCTATGCTCTCAGAAAAATATTAATATGATTGAACCATATATCACTTTCCCTATTTCTTGCTGCCTTCTTTCTACTTTGAGATGCCTAGTGGATGGAAACTTACTGCATCCTAAGAAACATCACTTTATCAGTCTTGGAAAAGGTAGCAGTAATGATTACAGCACCTCGGCTGAAACTATGGTAAACTTGGAACTAATTCCCCAAAGTGTTCATAACACCATTAAAGCTAGAGTTGCTTATCAAAGCTGGGGCAGTCTAGCACTCTTTACAGCTTCCAGAACTCTCTTTCATCTCAGAAGCAATCTATTCCCATTAAACTGAGTAGACATAGAACTATAACTAAAAACTTCCAGAAGAAGCAAAATAAAATATTTTCTAAAAAATGAAACAAGCAACAGACTAACTGCAAGGAAAAACAACACATAAACCAAGAATAATATATAATATTCAAGACAAAATTGCTAAAATAAATGAGAGGAACAATTAGTTTTCTAATGCTAATTTTCCTGGGAGGAAAAAATAATGATATTCATTGGAAACCAACTGCATCCTCTTTACAATTAAGGTTTCTTTATAAACCGGCAGTAAATCCAAGTACTTAATAGCATTTTTTTTCCTGCTCACTGTGGTGTCTATGAAGAGAAGATCTTCTAAGATACTTTAAGTTGAAGGTAATGTACCTTTTTTCTATTTGAAGGTCCTAGTTTTATTCCCACAGATAATGGAAAGCTAAACTGCCTTCAGCTATCAGTTGGTTAACTGATTTGATTGTCTTTCAGTCCCACAAAATATTCTTCGTGCTTACTTTCAAGTTTAATTAGGCTCCTATAGTGTTATGTGAAATAGAGCACTGCTTAACCCATGGTACACATATAATTGAACCAAGCAGGACTGAGTCTTATAATTTTCTATTTGGTCAATAGAGTTCAGATGAGTTAAGTGACTTGCCAGACTGTCACACTGTCCTCCCGGTTATTCAGGGAAGCCCTCAGATGGGACATAAATCCTGACCAATTTTGATATACTAGAAACATGCACTTTAAAAGGAAAAGCATATTGGCATAACCAATGGACACAGACACTGGGGTGGTGGGGGCTTGCCCGGGGTGGGAATGGCTGGCAGGGGGAGGGAGGGTGGTGTCAATCAGGGGAAAAAGGCGACATATGTGAAACTTTAGATAATAAAAAAAGTTGGGGGAAAAAAAGGAAAAGCAGACTACCCTGAAAGGAAGAAATAAAATTTTTTATTTTTATTATTGTAATTATCAAAGGAAACTTTAAGAAAATGAACTTTAGGATCATATTCTTCTAGATGAGTATATCTTAAGTCATAAGATTTTGAAGAAGTATGAGATCAGAGAGATCTAATTTTACTCCTGACTGCCCTTGGGAAAATTCTAAAAGTGTATCTACTATAGAGTTATCTGGAACACATTTCCTGAGAGCTTAATATTATTTGTCTGGGATCAGGTATGGACATTGGAATACAAAATCAAAATACAAAAACATGTCATTGATTCTACTGCCCAGCCATCGGAGAATCACTGACTCTGTCCCTGCAGAAGACTGTGTTGGGGGTGAGTAACTAAGCCCACCGGAAAGGACGGATAGGGTTTGGGTTGGTGGGAGAAGAGCAGAGCAGAAATTACACATCTCAGGCCAGCACGAGGAAAGTGTCAGTGTTTTTAGTATTTCCTTATAAAAAGCCATGCCAGTCACTTAGGAATTTAGGAGAATCATGCGTACACATCCCATCACCAATTCCACTTCCATCTTTGGTCTTGTTTGGATTTCTTGCTTTCCTCTGATTACTTATATTCAGATTCTGGTTTTTTTGTTTTGTTTTTTTTTTTTTTTTTAGGGTCTTTCATGGAGCAGTTATCAGGGCCTCTATTAGATTTCTCCCTGCATCTGTTTCACCTCCTCATACGTCAGTTATGTGTATACAGTCAATTCCAGCCAAATGTTATTTAATTCTGTACCCAACCTAAGTTTCCATGCTACTACAACCACCACCCACCATCCCCTGCATCCAGGGAAATGGAATGCCATAGACAAAGCTTAATAAAACTAAAGCTATCCAATACAGAAAATTCTAATTATAGATTATGAGTCTCCAACTCCTTTAGTCTAATTTATTTCATGTACTTATTTTTTAAAATTATTTATTACTTCCAGCTTGTGGTAACCATTCCCTTTAGACATTATTTCATTTTTACCTGGATTACCTATCTCCATACTCTGCAAGGATTAGCTCGAAATTCTCAGTTAAGTTGTTCAGCGCAGATAGAGCTGGTTGGAAAAATGGCAAAGTTGGTAGAGAAGAACTATAGATACAACCTCTAGTCTCTGGTTGGCACTTCAAAGCCTTTCTTTATTAGATAGTCTCTGATTTAAGCTCAAAATGATCCTATGACAATATCTACTATTTTCCAAAAGTACTTGGAATTTAGTTAACTGCTTATTTCAAGTAGTTTTTTTTCTCAAAATTGCCTTTCTTGTAGATTCAGGTCATTTTATATTGACTCTTTTCCAAATGTGCTGTACATTAACTCTGAAATCTCTCCTCCAGAGCTTGGCCATATAATTATGTTGATTGCATTCACACTTCTTTATTTCCAAAGTGCAGCAGGTAATTGTAGAGGTGCAGCTAGTCTATGCTAGGTTCAAGTTCATTTACTGTGCTAATAAAAGGTTTAACCCTTTGGTATTGGCAGCTAAGTAACTCTCTCTGCAGATATGCCTAAATTTTGTAGCATAAAGAAAACTCTGAGAGCTAAGTTAATATTCAAAACAGAATTATCAATGGCATTTTTTAAAGATTAAATGCTCAGATTTGCTGCTTCCCTTTCACTTGCCACCAGACACCAAGTCACTAAAGCAAACTTAATTAGAAAATAGAAGATTTTATAGGACCTACCAAACACAAGAAAAATCACATTTCAAATGCAAAATATTCTAGAGTCTATTAGGTATAGAAAATATGACATATAATTTAAACAACAAGCATTTGCAAATTAATTATAGTTATAAGTGCTTAATACCAAAAATTATTTAAAAACAAAGCTATGTACTATTTGAACTTGTACATGCATGTGCTGTGCCCATGGAAGCAGATCCTGCATAGAGAGGTGTTCACACTGGATGATCTGAGTTTGTATCAACATATAGCTCACCCTGTATTTTATTGGCAGAAATCATTCAAAAGTATATGAATTAGAAGTTTTTATAATAAGCCCTAGGATCACAAATTATAAGTATCACAAAATTGGCAAATATGTTTCATAAAACTTTTGTATTTGCTTGTAGATCCAACTTGACATTCAGGAGTCTGAAACTTAAAAAAACACCAAAAACTAGTTTGTCCTTCATCTATTGGCCCAGTATCAAACTGTACTATCTTTAACCTAATTTTTTTTTTAATTTAAAAAAGGGAAATAGAAAATTGAATAAGGGGAGAGTATAACTATATAAGACACTGAGCATATTAAAATGTTATTTTAATTAAAGAAGATTGCACTGATGTAGGGAAACAGAGAGATTAAGTTAAAAAATGGGACCAAATATGCTCTATGTGGACTTTAGCATATAAACGTCAGTGGGAATGATGAAGTATTTAATAAATATGGTGACAAATAGCTAGATAGTAAATAAACCTGGTTCCCCTTGTCATCTATTATATCAAAATAAATTTTCTATGACTCAAATGTTTAAATAGTAAACAATAAGTACTAGAGAGAGCAAAGAAAATAATCTTTAGGTAAAAAAAGTCCCTTCTACAAGAAAGAAAGAATGGAAGCTATAAAGGAATAAATTTTTTTTACTGCACAGTTTTAAAGTTATGTAGAGCAAAATACCATAGAGAAAAAAATTAATCTAGAAAAATTAATTGCACATATATAGATAAAGCACAACTTCTCTTCATATATAAAGAACTCTTCAAATTAACAATAGCTCCACAATTTCACATCTAGGAATTTATCCTAGATATGCAAACATAAATGGGTGAATTAAGTTTACTGAAACATTATTGGTAATAATAAAAATCTGAGATAAATCTAAATACCAATCAACAGGAGATAATTTATTACATTATGGTATAGCTAAACAGCTAAAAAAATATGGTACGGGCAAATAATTTATGGCTTAATAGCAGTCATAAATAAATAGTGTTTATCTCTGTGTATAGATAAGATGTCCAATATAGTCAATAATAAAGACAAGATTCAGAAAAACAAGCATAATATCATCAAATGTGTGTATGTATGTGAAAAGAATGGCATAAATATTTGAATAGGTTTTGTGAAGCGATATGAAATAAACTGCAAATAGTGATTACCCCAAGGAGTGACACTTGAGGAAATGGTGATAGGAGGCAGCAATGTACTATTCACTGTAAATCTATCTGGACTACTTTACTCAAATTTAAGAAGGGGAATGAAAAGACTCCAAAGGGGAGCAGACAAACACATTGAGTTCTTCTACTGTTGCCCAATGCTTAATGTCCAGATATTTTACTTAGATCCTTACTCCTGGCTGACAAGTCTCTTTGGCCTTGGTACTGCTTGTAAGTTACATCAATGGAGCATGTTTTTGTAGACATGGACTCTGATTTTAAAATTTTATTTTTTTCATTAATAATTGCAGCCCAGGCAAACTAATTCAACAAGCTGCTATGAAGGTAACCACAGAGTAAGGCAATTAGTTTTTGGCAAGGACACATGCATTCACCCTGAGTGTTCAGTACAAGCTACATTTGCCAAGCATATTACTACTGCCAAGGCTTTGCATGGGATAATAGCCTTATTCAAAATTTCTGCCCCTTGAGCTAAACCAGTAGCTCCTTTGTAGCACCCTCTTGGCTGACACTGAGAACTACAAAATTTTAGAGCTGAAAGAGACCTTGAAAATAATTTAGTTTAATTTTTTCACCTTGTATATTGGGAGTCCAAGACTCAGTGATAGTCTTCCTAGTCACTCAGCTAGGTGAGGACAGAGATTAAATTAATGTTTCCTGACTCCTAGTCAAGTGCCACTGACACTTGATACATGGTGATAGAAATCCAGTAATTTTCAAAAATGTAGATAGCTAACCATTATACCTCTTCCTTCTCCTGGACATTATTAACACTCTAATTGAATGGTTTTGATGAAATTTTAATTTTCACATGATAACTCATAATAACTGCACAAGCCCCATGCCATCAGAAAGGTCCACAGATCTCCATTCTTTTTTGTCAAGGATTCTTTTGAGGCATAATAGTCAAGGGCAAGGACTGTAGAATCACAGTGTCTAATTTTGAATCTTCGCACCATAACTTACTGGCTGTGTAATTTTGGGTGTACTACTTAATCTCTTGGTACCTCAGTTTTCTCATATATAAAATGGGAAAAATGATAATATCATAGGGTGGTTATAAGAATTAAGTAAAATAACACATGTATGGATTAGAAAAATAACTGGTATGTGAAGAGAATGCAATAACTACTAGCTATTTCTACCATTAATACAATTATTAATACTAGTTCCTAGAATTTTTACCTGTTCTCCTATTGTGAGTATCTGATCCAAACTTTTATCTGGATTATTTAAATGACTTCCCAGCTTTCTCTCCTGACCACAATCTTTCTTATTCTTTCTCATTATTCCCAGTGTTATTCGTATGAACTTTATGTAATGTTAAGTATGATAATGTTATTGTCCTTGTAGAACCATGCAATGGTGTCCTATCACCTGGTTATAATCTAAACTCCTTGGCAAAGCACAAGGCCATCTGTGTTTTGAGAGAGAGAACAGGTCATTGTAAAACAGTGGTTTCTCCCCACCTTATGCATGATCAAATTATAAGGAAGGAAGAATGGTAACTTTTTGCACTTGATCTATCTTACCTTATAGCATAGCCTCTTTTATAATGTGATCTAATGGCATTAAAGTGTGGTCCCGTGGAAAAGTTTTAAAGATATTCACATTTAGGTTCATAAGTTATTAACATATTATCTTTTTAAAAAATATTTTTATTGATTTCAGAGAGGAAGGGAGAGGGTGAGAGAGGTAGAAATATCAATGGTGAGAGAGAATCATTGATTGGCTGCCTTCTGCATGTGCCCTTGACCAGAATTGAACCTGGGACCCTTCAGTCCGCAGGCCAGTGCTCTATCCACTGAGCCAAACTGCTTAGGGCAATATATTATCTTTTAAATTTAACTTAATTCATTGTATTTAGATTAAGTAGGTCTAGAAACACTGCACAATAATGCTAAGATGATACTACAGTTGGTTACATTGTGCATTTTATAACCTTTTTTAATAGAGTAGGAGGCTAATGGTAGCACTGAAAACCCTTAAATATTGGTCCAGAACTAGTCCAGAGCTGTCTTCTCAGATGTTTGATATGAATGGCCAATGGACATTTCCACAAGGAGATACCACGGGTATTTTAAACTTGACAGTGAAATTCTGCTCCACCTCCTTTATTCTCTGCCCCTATACCAAGCATCAGCATATTCCCAGTTCCCCCATCAAAACTTGGGATGGACTTGATGTTCTTCCTCACTCACCTCAAAAATCAATCATTTACAAATTCCTTCCTGATTGCTTTCAAAAAGGTTCTATTCTCTCGCATCTAACAATCATTACTCTTCTCATGCCTCAGGTGCTCATCATTTCTTGCCTGGATGATTGCAATGACCTCAGAAATCTCCTTGCCTCCAGGCTCATCCCAGTTGAATCCACCATCTCCACAGTTACCAAATATAAATATCTAAAATATAAATCTGAACCTTTTACTCCCTGGCTCAAAATCCTTGTAGTCTTCTCATGAAGCCTTATGACAGAATCAAAACTCCTCAATCAAAGATATAAGATCTTTCGTAAATTTTCTCTGACCCACCTCACTTAACTTTACTTCTATATTCTTAATATATTCTTTACTCCATATATACCTAAGCAATTGTATTTCTCTGAATGCTGTGCTGTTTCATGCTTTATGCCTTTGTACCCTTAATCATTTTATCTGGAATACCTGTGTCCTTTTCTTCCTGCTACCTTCCTTATTTGCTTAACTCCTTTCTACACATTTTAAAAAGTAGTGTCATTGTCCCTCCATTTCTAAGAAGCTTAATTGACCTACCTGAATTAAAACATGGTCTGGGCTCCATTAATTCTCCTGTGAATACCCATTTATAACACATACCACACTTTCCTAAAATTATCGTGTGGCTGCTTGAGGGTAGGGACCACATATTACTTATCTTTGTGCTCTAATGCTCTCACAGTGCCTGGCACTTAGTCTGTAAGGAAATCCTAAGGTCAGCGTGGCAGTGACAGCAAGAGTGAGGGAGAAGCCCTAGCTGGTTTGGCTCAGTGGATAGAGCATCGGCCTGCAGACTGAAGGGTCTCAGGTTCCATTCCAGTCAAGGGCATGTACCTTGGTTGCGGGCAAATCCCCAGTGGCGGGTGTGCATGAGGCAGCTGATTGATGTTTCTCTCTCATCGATGTTTCTAACTCTCTATCCCTCTCCCTTCCTCTCTGTAAAAAAAAATCAATAAAATATATTAAAAAAAAAAAAAAAAAAAAGAGTGAGGGAGCAATTCGGCAAGGAAAGAGAAGCCTGTGCACCCCTCCATTTTGAACTTAGTCTGGGCTCTATTACTTCAAGGAAGCTAGGAGGTTTCCTTAATATTGACATTTATTTACTTACATGGACACTCAGGAAATACTTGTTGATTGAATGTATGCATGAATGAGTGAATGACAAGAACGGAGTTCTACTGGGGAAGCTTCATACCTTTTCCCATATCCCTGCCCCTTCCCAGGCAGCATATTTTCAGATTCAACAAGGACATCCCAGAGGAAGGGTGCAATTCTAAATCCGTTATAATATAGACTTTTCACAGCATGTGGAATCAGAGGATTCTAAATAGCTACATGGGTATCTCAGGGGGCTGCTGAATTTTCAATAATTCCTATAGACAGTTGTGAGTTAAAGACAGACTCTATCTCCTTTTGCAACGGTGAAGGAAAATAGCATTTGTTTAGCCACAAAATACTGGTTTGTTGGGGGGATGAGGACACGTATGTAATAACTTAATCAATAAAGAAATTTAAAAAAATACTGGTTTGTTGAGAGTCGTTTTGTTTCCTATCAATATCTACCTCCTCCCACATGTAAAAATATCAAAACCTAGAAGTTTAAATTTTCTCTTACTCACCTAGTTAAATGTGTCCTATTTTTATTCACCAAAGAGGCTTAGTAAGATAAGAGTGCTTTTATAGCAATTACCTGAGGCTTGCTTTGGCACAGATACTGGCCTATGTGAAGGAGAAAAATGTCTCACAACCGAATATCCCGTCATAGATTTTATGAGATATCGGTACTGGTTTGAAAAGGACTGTTTCTCTTTATGTTCATAAATCTTCTCATACTCAGGGAAATGGATGACTTATAAACATTTTGATGGATTTTAATCACTTAAAAGAAAAAAAATCTGTGTCAAAATCTTGTTAAAATGCTAATGCAGATATAATGTTCTCTTTAACACGGACCAAAAAAAAAAAAAAAAAAAAAAGATAAGCTCCTTCAATGTTAAAAATCTGTAGCTCTGAGCCTGGCCAGTGTTGCTCAGTGGTTGAGTGTCAATCTATGAATCAGGGGGTTACGGTTTGATTAGGGTTGGAACACATGCAGGGTTGCAGGTTCTATCCCCGGTAGGGGGCATTCAGGAGGCAGCTGATTAATGATTCTCTCTCATCGTTTTTTCTATCTCTCCCTCCCTCTCCCTTCCTCTCTGGAATCAATAAAAACATATTTTTAAAAAAATCTATAGCTCCAAAATAAAAGATGGTAAGGCATGTTTGCTTAAATTTACTAAAATCACTTAAATTTAGTTACATTTACTCTCCTCCCACTCTGATTATCTAGTTTATTTTTTCACTTTTTACAATCTAATTACCCAAACTGTAATGATGTTAATTATGGTTTTCTGTCATTCTCACTAAGAAGGAAGTTCCATGAGAGCAGAAACATGTTTCTATTTTTCTGTTCACTGTTGGATCACCATTACTTTGTGCAACTTCATGAAAATGGTGGATTCTTATTAAATATTTGTTAAGTAAATAAATGGTAACCATTGAAATAAAAGGTTTAGAAGTTAGGAGGGCAAGAAACAACCCATCCAGTAAAGTTAAAGAGGTAATGCTCTATTACCCTATCTGGTTCCCCCAACAGGGGGTACAGGTAATAGAGCAAACGAACATATATAAAGCTGTTCACACTAATAGCTGCACTGTTCTGATTTTATATTAGCTGTATTTTTAGGCTAGATTATACAATGCCAAAAAGGCAAGCCTATAAGGTGTAAAATTTTGTTAATATATTTCTAGGAGTATTAACTAGAATTGTCTGAGAAAATATGTTTAATATATAAATGTGTTTAACCAGAAGCAAGGAATATTTTATGACAATGGTTTCTGAGTAAAAGTATTCACTTTTGAATGTACTAGCACCTTCAATTCAGTAAGTCTTTGCTGAGTAAAATCATGCATGGGGCAGAGTCCTGGGTGGTGCAGGGGAGAGCATTAAAATTATCCTTTACCAGTCTTTTCAAAGGGGATTTCTGTTCATCTTTGTTGGATCATCTTTATTTCTTTAAGTTGAAAATGTCATTTTTAAAAATTTAACTTTGTCATACTGAGGTGAAGCCGGAACCTCTGAAGTCATTCCAGAATGTCATGCATTGTTGACTTCTCTGATCATGACATTACTTATGTAGATCATCATATTTGAAACCCTTCCACAGCATAGCCTGCCTAATATACTAGCATGAGGAGAAATCTCATAGCAAACTGAATTTTAAACTAAAAATGTTTAAAACATAATTCTTCTTTTTGGGTGATGAATGTCAAACATTAATAGAAGCTCTTGTTGTTGTTTTTTTGTTTTGTTTTGTTTTTTAGAAGCTCTTGTTGATCACTATCTCCATAGTAATTTATGATACAGTTCTCTGGATGTGCAGATGAAAATATCTGTGCCCTGTGACTCCTGAGGATATCAATATAATTGCTCTATTAAATTCAAGACAGTATATAAAGTATGCTTCATTATCACAAGGCATTCTGAACCATTTGTTTAAGATATTGACTTATTGAGTACCTAGCCAGTATCAGGTCCTGACTGGGCTCTGTAACTCATGGTAAATAAAGAAAGGGAGGCAGGAAGGAAGTAAAGAAGGAAGAAAGGAAAGAAGGAAGGAAGGAAAGAAGGAAGGAAGGAGGAAGAAAATATAATATAGTACAATTAGAGGCCCGATGCATGAAATTTGTGCAACAGTAGGCCTTCACAGCCCCAGCTTCATCCGGAAGGTCATCCAGATGGTCCTTCCCCTGTTCGACCATTTGGTCGATTTGCATATTATGCTTTTATTATTATAGATGTAACAAGGTAGTTCAGTAGCACCTAACAGGGTATGTGGGGCCAGGGAGTTTGTCCAAGAGCAAATAATAGCTGAAAAAGAGTAGCCAGGAAAAGGGAGAGGAGACAAAAATATTTCACATTTAGTGAATTGAAAGGTTGAATGGTGTGAGTGTGTGTGTATGTGTGTGTTTGAAAAGAAATTAAGGAAAGGGGAGAGGGGATAAGACATGACGCTAGACATGTAAATTGGAATCCAAAGGCTATGATGACAAATTATACTTTTTTCTAAGGGCAGTAGAAACCCAGGATAGATTTACTAGGAGAACAATATCATCAGACCGATGAAAATCCCAGGCTATAGTACACAGAGAGGCTTGCAGTGATTGACAGAGAAAGAAGGGAACTAAGATAGCAGTTGTCGTCCTTCAAGTTGGAGATAATGGTGGATTCATACAGAGTGGGGGCAGTGGAAAATGAGAGAGTTGGTGGATTTAAGAGGTATGTAAGATGTAGAATAGATAGACAGGAGAGACTGAGTGACAAGACATGAAAGAAGATGAAAAAAGGGTTTAAAAATGATATCTGGATTTCTGGATTGAACACGTGTATTACTGTTTACAGAGCTAGTATTTATTTCCTTGTTTTGGGAAAAGCAAGAACCAACGTTGTTCTAACTCCAAAGTCGCAACAGGGCTTTATCCAACAGACAGTTTCAGCATATGCACTTGCCTCTCTTATTAAGTCATTGATGATTCCTGGGTAGATAGCAATTCAGAACAGTGCTAGGTCATGGCAAATACACAATCTGGACTTCCAACGAATAAACCTGAGGTATGAGGTATATGAAAAAGTGGTGGTGACTAAGGCCATTAAAAATCCAAAAAGAACAAGGAGGAATTTGGTGAGAGTATTTTTATGAATAGCTTCCCATTTATTCATAAAATATGATATTAAAGATATTCTGGGGGAATCCCTTAAAATTTTGTATCAGTCAGGTATGGGGCCACAGATAAAACTGAATTGACTTTGTGTTTACTGATATTTCAGAATACTCTATCTGCCTTAGTCTTTCAATACATAGTTAAATGAAGTATTGCTTTAACACATGATTACTTAACCACTTCTAGTTCATTCAAGGATTCTACAACTTGAGTCATTTAGGTTTAAAATGAAGTCAAAAGTTTTCAATAGCCTGATAAGAATAGGGAAGAGGTAAGAGGAAGGAGGTTTTTTTTAAATTTATTTTTCAATCACAGTGTACATTTGATGTTATTTTATATTAGTTTCAGGTATACAGTATAGTGGTTATGTGGCAGGATAAAAAGAAGCTAGGAAAATTCCTGGGCAAGTATAATGAGGAAACTGAGGCAAGAAAATTAAACAAGGCCAAATAGTTTGGGCAGCTTGCAGCCAGCTTGTGAATCACAAGACCTTATCTTCGCCAACCAAGGACACTTGAGAAAAAATGGTTTATAGCTCTCCTTCCTAACCAAAGAACACATAGCTTAAATCACCCTGGTTTGGAAAAATACAGAGCAAAGACCCAATTAATGTAATTTGTGCCAGCTAAACCCAAGGACAGATAAAGTCTAGAGGATAAATAACAAAACCCCAAAAAGCATTTAGATGGTATCACTTGAGGGAGAATGTTAGGCAAGAAAGATACAAAGATAGCTGCAAGGGCATGAGGCGGGGCAGGGTGGGGTGTGGGGGGGTGGGGAGGAGGGAATTTATCTCACCCACTGAACAATGAATTCAGCAGTCTTAGGATTTGTCAAGATAAAATCACCAGATGTTCTCATAAACTCTGGGAAAAGCCACAGCAATGTAAAAGGGGGACTTTGAAATCTATTCTATATTCTAAATCTAATATAAATTTATTGTTGAAACTTATAAGGGGGAGAAGTATAAAACCCTTGAACCACCATCAAGGGGTATGCGCAGACTAAGTGAGTTGCCTGCTTGTGCTTTATGCCAACTGTATTCTTAAAAAATTCATTTGCTTTGCTTCCTTAATAAATTCACTTGTTTGCTTCAACACTGCTTTCTGTCACTCATCTGAATTCTTTCTCATGGGTGTGACAAGAGTCAAGGAGGGGAGAGCTCCCTCAGACTCAGGTTGCTCCCAGTTAACAGTTAGATAATCATATACTTTACAAAGTGGTCCCCCAGATATTTCAAGTACTCACCTGGCATCATATTTTTTTTTATTAAGGAGAGTATGGCTATAGCTATAAGGCATATGAAAAAATCAGATTTCATTTATGCCATTAGAATTATTTTCTAAGACTTTGAAAAGACTGTTGATTTTTATCCCATAAAATGGCTGATAAAATGTATTAGTTTGATTAATTTTGCAAAGCACAACAAATATTTATTCTTTCATTCTTTAATTTGACAAACACCCACTGAATACTCAAGTTTAAAGACAAATAATTGTTATTTTCTCTCAAAAAACAAGTGTCTTTAGAAGCCATTAACTCCATAACAGCATTATGTCATAAATAATGTGACCAAGAATGTACAGAATAGCCCTAGCTGGTTTGGTTCATTGGATAGAGCATTGGCCCAAGGACTGTAGGGTCCCAGGTTTGATTTTTGTCAAGGGCATGTACCTACATTGCAGGCTCAATCCCTGGCCCTGGCTGGAGCACATGTAGGAGGCAACCAATCAATGTGTCTCTCTCACATAGATGTTTCTCTCTCTCTGTCTCTCCCTCTCCCTTCTACTCTCTCTAAAAATCAATGGAAAAATATCCTTGGGTGAGGATGAACCAGAATGTACAGAATAGCAAGAGGTGGGGGGTGAAGGGGGAGAAAGGCTATGTTTTAACAATAAAACTTAATTAGATGAAGAAGGGGCGAGTGAGAAGAATAAAAATTTTTAAGTGAGAAATCTACTAACTTAAAAGTATGATGTTCACGGGCACTACAAAAAGTTCCAAATAATGAAATCAAAGGTTATATGAGGACAATGGTGGGAAATGAGCCTGAAGTAGCAGGCAGGAATCAGATATGTTATTAAGAACCTGTAAGCAAAGGGTTCTGATTTTATCCTGAAAGCTATGGGGAATTATTGAAGGATTTTAAGCAGAGATGTGATGCAATCCAATTGACATTATATTATGAAAGTTGGCAATCAGACACAAAATGATAGCCAGTTTTGAAAAGATGGAGAATTGTGCTTGCAAAAATCTACCAAATATAAGACAGGGAGGTTACATTTCATGAATTACAACACTTAACTACAATGAAGAATACACAGAGCATCCATAGCAATCATTCTGACAATGGAGCAGATCTGTTTTTAAAAAAAGAAAGAAGAGTCTTAGCAAAGAAAAGGCAAACTGTAAAAATAAATGTAAATATATATAAATACTAGAGGCCCGGCACACGAAATTCCTGTGCAGGTATGGTCCTTAGGCCTGGCCTGCGATCAGGGCCATCTTCCTCAGCTGCCCACAGCTGGCTCTGCCCCATGGCACCACCCACCCCTGGTTCCCCATTCGCCATCAGGTAATTGGTGCATGACAGCCAGGGGAAGGAACCGAGAGGTCGGCTATTCCCACCTGCTCACTGGCCCCAACCCTGCCATGGGTGGCCATCAGGTGATCAGAGCCTGCCGGTTGGGGAAAGGGACCAAGAGGTGTTCAGTGCGCCTCATAGTGACTGGTCCAGTGGTTGTTCTGCCGTTAGAGTCAATTTTCATATTACCCTTTTATTATATAGAATAGAGGCCTGGTGCACGGGTGGGGGCCAGCTGGCCTGCCCTGAAGAAGGCCCTGGATTGGGGTGGTGGGTACCCACTAGAGGGTGGGGCCAGACTGGGCTTGGGCCGCTGGGGGTTTGCAGGCCGGCTCCGCTCCCATCGGGGTGGGGGTCCCTGCTGGGGGGCGGGGCCAGACTGGACGAGAGGCCACAGGCAGTTTGCAGGCTGGTCATGCCCCTGATTGGGGTGGGGGTCACCACTGGGGGTGGAGCTGGCCTGGATGAGGGGCTGAAGGCATTTTGCAGGCCAGCCATGCCCCCTACTTTGTCAGGAAGGACATCCAGAATGGGAAGATGTCCAGTCTAATTAGCATATTACCCTTCTATTAGTATAGATATGGAAAACAGTCTTTGGACTACATCCTAGGGTGTAATAAGCAACTGAAGTAAATGTTTTAAAGCTGAGCTGTCCAGAAACTGCTCTTAGATTTTAATCCCCAGAAAATGCCCTGTGGTATTATTGTTAATCTCAGATACTGAGAAAAAATAACTAAAGGTGTATTGGGGTTTTAGTTGGCCATTCAAATGTAATTGCCAGTGTGGGACACTTCCAGACACAATTATTTTCTCCTTTACTATCTTGCAACACAAACACCCAAAGCAGCATAGTCTTAGTTTCATGTAATATTTAGCTGAGAGATAATGAATTTTTTAAAATAATCATGGAGGAACTTATAGATCAAAATCATGCTAGTAACCTTCCTTATGGGCCATATGCATACAATATTCTCTAATAATTTGATGCATTTACTCAAGTAAGTTATAAAATTTTAAATTTTATGAAAACATTTTCAAATAAGTGTAGCAGGAAAAACCAGCTGAAAGTGAATTAGAACAAATAGGGAAATACATAAAAAAATGTAAATCCTGTATCTTTTTTATTTTATTAGTTTATTTTTATTTATTTCATTGCTTTTTATTTAAAAATATAGGGATATATCTAAGTTGTTTATGAAACCAATGATAAGTAATAAAGAATTACAGAGAATTGTGAAATTTCATGGAGTAACTAATATTCCAATATAGGAAAAACAGCCATCAGAGATGCTCCTGTGGACCATGCAACAATCCAAGCAACTTTTTATCTTGATACACTTGCTATTTACTATATTTTTGAATTTAATAAATGTTTGTCAATCTCCTTATGAATTCACCTTGTTCCCTAATTTCTTCTGCCTCTGAACATAGGTCAGCATGTGGCTCTCTTTGCCAGGGACCTGCCTAAAAACCCATGCCAATGCTTCTTTTTGCAGAAGGCTAATAAACTCATGCCACAATTGTCCCATTAAAAAGTGGTGGGTTTAAGAGGGAGTTTGGGTGAGCTGCTATGACTTTCAGAAATTTATTAGCCCTGGCCAGTGTGGCTTAATGGGTTAGACTCGCAGCCTTGGGCAAACTACGGCCCGCGGGCCGGATCCGGCTGTTCTATCCCGTTCTCTTGCTCTCCCCTCCGCTCCTTTACTTTGAATTTATATTAGTTCACACAAACACTCCATCCATGCTTTTGTTCCGGCCCTCCGGTCCAGTTTAAGAACCCATTGTGGCCCTCGAGTCAAAAAGTTTGCCCACCCCTGGGTTAGAGCATAGTCCCATACACCAATTGGTGGCGGCTGGATTCTTGGTCAGGGCACATACCTAAGTTATGGGTTGTATGAGAGGCAACCAATTGATGTTTCTCTCTCACATCTATCTCTCCCTCTCCCTTTCTCTCTCTAAAACAATAAATAAATACAGTTTTTTTAAAAATGCTGGCTTCTATAGATCAGAACAGACAATATTTTTTTCTAGACTTTAAAAACAGTTTTGTTGAAGTATAGTTTACATACCATAAAATTCACGACTTACAAATAATTAAAAATTCATTGACTTTGGGAAACTTAGAGTTTTGCAGCCAAAACTATAATCAGTTTTAGAATATTGTCATGTTTTGTTGTGTATCATCTGGCAAAATCCATGTTTGAGACCTTTAATAAATAGAATAAAGTAAGAGTATCAGATGAAACTGAGGCAATGTCTACCTACCACTGGGCTCAAAAAATCTGAGGTTATCTGGCGAATGGGAGGATTGAACCACTAAAGTGGCATCCTTGTGAGGAAATTCATTCTGAAGAACTAAAGAGCCATAAATAACCGGATTTATCAAGTAACAATGTTAGCACAGGGACCCATGCTTCTGACTCCAACCTGGTGAATGTTGCTAGGGATTCGTTGCTTCTTCCATATTTGATTCATGCCCAGTGGCTTTTTTCATGTACATACAGGGTAGGGCAAAAGTAGGTTTATAGTTGTTCCTATGGAAAATAATACAATAATTAATAAATAATAAAATAAAAGAATAAACTCTGTGTTTTGTGTACCCACAACTATAAACCTACTTTTCCCCTACCCTGTTTTAGGCTCTAAATAGGTATTTGTTGAATGAAATTTTTTCAATAAGATAATTTGACTTATACAGAGGGACCCACCAAAGAACAGGTTTTGAGACAATAGGGAATGTAGTACAATTTAATAGAACACATCACAGGAAGGGAAAGGGGCATTTCCACCCACTCTGCAGTAGGACAGAGAGCAGCTTTGGCATGTGACAGTTCCATTAATTGGCTGCTGTAGGAAACCACATTACCTGCAGAGAGATAGCAGTACCTGTGAATGAAGTTGAACTTAAGAGATATGGTTTGGTGAAGGATCAAAGAGGAGTTATGATGAGTGTGTCATCGAATTACCCAAACATCTCCGTGTGTTTGATAAATCTGAGGCCCGTGGGGAGTTAGTGGCCCTGCCCTCCTTCCCCACCTCATTCTGTACTGTCCCTGCCTTTGCTCACTAGGCTGTCACCAGAGTGGCTCTTTTTTTTTTTTTTGGTTTTCTTCCATGACACATAGTTTCCTCCTCAGAGCCTTTTCACTAGCTGTTTCCTCTTCGTGAAATGTTCTTTTCTCCTATATCTTGGAAATGAGTCTTTGCTTTCAGATTTCAGTCTAAAATAGGCACCCAAACACTTTTAATTATATCACTCAGTTTATTTTCTTTATTGTACTTTGTATACAATATTATATATACAGAGTGGGGTAAACATGGGTTTACAGTTGTGAGTATGTGAAGCACAATTTATTATTGTATTATTATTTTCCATATAAACAACTGTAAACCTACTTTTGCCTCACTGTTATGCTTATAAATATGATATACTTATATATAAATTTATATATAGTGTATATTTTAAATATATGCAAAAATGGCTATTTTATGTGTATACTAGAGGCCCAGAGTGCACAAAGTCGTGCACAAGTAGCTCGCTTCCGCTTGCCTCAGCTGGCCGCCCCGCCCTCCGTCGCTCATAGCTCTCTGCCTAGTAGCTGGTGCCCCGCCCCGCCCACCGTAAAAGCTGCTGCTCATTTGGTTGTGATGGTGTTAGGCCTTTTATTAGTATAGATAAGCATTTTTAGAAGAAGCATGACTTGAGGGAAATACTAACAAAGCAACATTGCTTGGCTTAAAGCTTTAAGGTCAGCTTATAAAAATGTATTGCTAAAAACTTTCTCCAAGTGGTCATCCAGCTCTATTGCTAAACAGGCCCAGTAGGAGAAGATTTGTATCTCTACGTCAAGCCATTCTTCAGTTGAAGAATTCTAACTTAAAATTTTCTGCATATTGATACAGAATGTTTCCTTGTAACTGTATAACTAATCCTGCTTTTTTTCCCCCTTTGAAATTACATAAAATATATTTACATACCATATTTACACATTAGTTTTTTCCAGTATTTGATGGAATATGGGTTATTGCGAATTCAATTCTTAAATGGGCATGAGAACATTGTAATGTTAAGGGAAGATGGTTTCTTGAGAGTTTATTAAAATATTCAGGAAACAGTAACCAAAGCAATGACATTATCAGATGAAGAACAAACAAAAATTTACTGAAGACACTGAAATGTTTGGTTGATCTTTAATGTTGCTGCCCTGGAAATGGGTGGGGTGGGGAGAAGGGACGCTTAGGCATAGAACAGAGCAGATGCAATTCCAAGAAACTGGGTTTGACTGGTGGCTGGGTGGCTCAAGTCTTCATTTTGCAGTTTATTTAAACCAAAGGGTGAGGAAACATTACCCACTGAGAACAGCCCAAGGTTTTCAGAGCTATTATTTTTAATCTATATGAAAACTTGTCTGCAAAATAGTAACTTTCTATTGGCTTGCTGCTTTACATTGAGATTCAAGGAATGATTTCCATTTTAAGAGAGGAAAACAACACAGTCTGTGAAGCTATTTACAAAACAGATTCCATTAAAAAGGGATCAGAACAGTGTGAAAGCTCTGTTGAGCTTCATGTTTTTTCTAAAAAAGGTAGTAGAGTGGGTGAAATTAAAATTTTTCTTTCAAGTTATATGGTATGCTCAAGATTCTCTACTATTTCTGTAATGTCAACTCAGTGGACTTTAGTTTAGTTTAATGAGTATTTATTGAGTACTGAATGTGTATCAGGCCCTGTGCTGGCTGTGGAAAATCAACACAGAGATGTAGGCTCTGACCTCAGGAGGCTCACTATGGTGAGGAAAACAGACCTGTAAATGAGAAATATTCTGTCCAAACACAGTTATGAGTAGGAGTCTGAGCACTGGACCCTGTGGGAGCATACACAAGGGACATCTGCCCCAGTCTGAGAGGCTCAGGGAAACACCCTCAAGGAATTGATGGAGAGTGGTAAATGTGAATGGACTTACAAATAAAAGATACCATGAGCCCTTGAGACACAGCTAGTAGTTCAGTGCGGCTGAAGCATGTATCAAAGCTGGGAGAGATAAAATTATAAGGGCTAGACAGATGAACAGAGAGCAGATCTTGAAATGTTCCATGTTTGGTTATAAACTAAGATGGAAGAAAATGCAAATGAATTCTCATTCATATTCTCTGATGTCAGGTGATATTGTACCTATGTAAGGCCTTAGTTTTTCCTGTGCTATATTTCACCATTACAGTAGCATGAAACTCAATAAATATTTGAATGAATGGATAAATGAATTTTGAATCTTGACTCTACTATTCCTCTACAATCAGATACCTGTTAGTCAGTTTCTTTTCTTGACACTTCAGTCTCCTTACGTCCTCTTCCCACAAAAATATATTATTTGTCTTTAGGGAATTTTCATTATAGAAGGGAATACAATGTTATAGCAGTAAGACCTCCCCACTGCAAATGCTGTCTACCCCTAGGGAGGAATATCAGAATGGCTATTCTGATCTTCTACAGGCTGGAGAAGAAGAGACATTGATTCCTAGTAATTCAGAGAGTACAGGAAAGCTTTGCTGAAAGCAGCATTTGAGTTGCGTTTAGATGGATGAGCAGAATTTTGATAGGTGTGGACAGAGGTTTCATGTGAGACAGTGCTTTGTAAATGATTAAATGCTAAACCAAAGTCATTACTATGGTTTAGAAAATAGTTATAGGAAATAGATGATCAGATGTAGGCAAGATTTTGAATATTTATGTATTCCTTCTTAGAAAGTTAAATGGATTTAGTCATCAGCTGGTGGGTGGATTCTGAACTAAAACACAAATATGTAATAACTACATGTCTCCACATTTCTTCTCCACAGCCAAATTCATATTAATCAAATCCTTCTCCCTTGTTGCTAAGCAGAAGCAAGAATACATTAAAACCGTAAATATTAGCATAGTAGAATTTGCAAGTCAACCTGTCCTATTACAATGCAGTTGCAAAGTTCTAACCTTCTGTGCTCTTGTCCACACTCTGTGCAGGCCTGGATACTCCCCCAGGATGGATAACCAGCACTAGGAAAGGCAGTAAATGATTGTAAGCATTATCATTTCTTCTGTCCTTATTTACTGTTGACTACACATCTATACAGGTACATGCATGAGTAAAGGCATGTAATCACCTCCAACACACACACACACACGTGCACCCACTTGGAAATACACAATGCACAGATACAATTCAAAAGTGAGAATGCAGTACACTCTTCCAGTACTTAAAATATAAATTCTTACTGCTTTCATTTTTAAGGTAGAATGTGGTGCAACATTCTGTTTTAAAAGAGTGTTTTATTTTGTTTAGTTTTGTTTTTATTTAGTATACTTGGTCAAAGAAAATTTCAAATGTAAGATCCTGTCATTTGTGAATTCTTTTTCTCAAGACTATCCTGAGTCAGGACCTATAGCAATCAGATGCCTCAAAGCTTCATTAATCTCTTCTCCCCTGCTGCCTACCTGCCTTTTGACCATTTCACTGCTAATTAGCCTGAGAGCAGGTGGAGAAAAAGATGCTGCTAATCTCTATTCATGCTCTTCACAGTTCTGGTTTATAGGAAAGATAAATAAATATGGGGAAAGTATTGTATGCTGCTGTTTTAATAATTTCAGTCTGGATACACTGAAATTTAGGCTTATCTTAAAATATTAAGTTACTAAGGTAACATTCTTAATGATCAATGTTTCCTTCAATTCACTTTCAATAACTCAGTGGATGGCCTGCTAATACAGACAACAAACAAGTAATAAATGACAGGAGGATAAGAGCAGGGACACACACAGTCATGAGGGCACATAACAAAGAAACTCAAAGACATTCACAGAACACTGGAACTCTGGGTTGTTCTCCCATTTTCCTCCTATCCTCCTGGTTCTCAGGTCAAGAAAATGGTGAGCGTATGTGACTGGTTTGGAGTAATGACTAAGCTAATGACCTGCCATTTTAATTAGAAGCTAAGATTTTTCACTTGCTGACCAATCTCCCAAAAGCCCTTGAATAGCTATCTATTAAGTTTATTAAGTAATCTCCTCCCATCAAGCCTTGGAGTGTGTCCCAATTAAAATAAATTTTATTGAGAGAACCACAGGATAGTGCTGTAAGGAGCTTTAGAATGATCACCCCAATAAATGGATGATGAAAATTAGGTTTAGGTATTTAAGCGATATTTTGCCCAAATCAGTTAGTCAAGATGAAAGCTCGGGTCTTTTGACTCCTTTGTATGGCACGTGAAGTGAGTTATGCTCCTTCCTACTGGTGAAGCTTCTAGAAGTTTTATAACCAGCCTATATAAAAATGCCCAGCACATATATAATCCTTTGGATTTAGATCTCAAACCATTAACTTAAAACTACTCTATGTCCTCAGAAAATAAATAAAAAATTAAAAGTACCTATAATTCTTCATCTCTCCAGACTGTCATATGATGACCTAATCCACCAATGTGTTTTGGTAGCTCCATGTAATGTTTAGGGATTTGAAAGTTTGTTCTTAATGAATTCAAAGGGGGTTTTAGTGATTGTTGCTGTTTTATCAGGGCTCCCCACTGTAAAAAAAATAAGTTTATTGATTTTTCAGAAAGAGAAAGGAGAGAGAAACATTGTTGTGAGAGTCTAACATAAATCAACTGCCTCCTACACAGCCTCTACTGGGGATCGAGCCCGCAACGCAGGCGTGTGCCCTGTAAGTAACCTCCGGGTGCACGGGATGACGCCCAACCAGGGCTGGGCTCCTGACTTTTCAAAAAACCTTCTGGTGCAGAGTTATTTTCTAAAGTGCATGTCAAATTTGCCCATCTCTAAATTATGGAATATGCCTTTTGCTATTGTTGAAATGATGGACTAGTTAATTTTGTTAATTTTAAGTACATTCTGATTTTAATATTTTTAAGTATTTTTAAAATATATTTTTATTGATTTTAGAGAGGAAGGGAGAGGGAGAGAAACATCAGTGGTAACAGAGGGAATCATTGACCTGCTGCCTCCAGCACGCCCTACACTGAGGATAGAGCCCACAACGCGGCATGTGCCCTTGACAGGAATTGAACCCGGGAACCTACAGTCCACAGGGAGACACTCTATCCACTGAGCAAAACCAGCTAGGGCTTTTTTAATGTTTTAATAATAAAATTGATAACTAAATAAAAGGTGTGTTATTGTTTGTCAAAATTATTTTTGTGGAAATGTTAAGAGTTACCAAACTTGTTCTCTGTCAAAATAACTGAGTGTTATAATTTCCCCTAACTTATTTTGTAAGATGAGGCTCTCTGAAAGAGGAGCTATTTTTAAGCCAACCCTGAGCATATTCCTTCCTTCATCCTTCTTCCTAATTTGTAAGGTCAATGATATCGACCGCTTTGACTAATAGCAAATCCTATCTCTATGAAATCAGCTTATCTAAATACATTAGGAATGCTCAGCATCCTGTTTCATGGAAATTAAATTAGTGAATAACTTTGTGATGAGAAAATCATGAGGTCATGATCACTATTGCTTGAAACTAAATGAGCAAATCTTTAGAACAGTTTGTTTTTGTTCTTTCCATGGTAAGACCTCAGTGGCCAAGTCTCTCAGATTTTGGTAGTCAGAGCATCTCCAAGACGCGGGAAGCAAGAACAACGGCAGGTGATGGGATCCGGGGTGGTTTAATAAAGTGTGAAGTAAGCAACAACCCTTCCTTATGAGATTTGAAGATGTTTCCTTTAAAACTGTTCACAGAGTTCTGTGATATATATTAGAACACTGTATGGAGACTTTTGTTTATTATGTTAGCATTTTTTCTTAAATTACATACAAATATTTTCATACAGTAAGACATTTTACTGTATGAAAAGAATTGCTGGGAGTCACATTAATTAACAAATAATTTTAATATAGGTATTTACCCTACTCTCCATTAGAAAAACACTTCTACTTGGTGGGTCTTACTCTGGTTGTGAGACTGAAATCCGAGTTCTGAACATTGTTAGGATGACCATCTATGAAAAAAATGAACAACATAGCCCAGGCTTGTACTGTTGTTTCTCTCAATTTCCTTTTCCCATCTTCAAAAGAAGCCCTTTCTAGCAGTTTTTCACTCAAGTCTTCCCTTATCAAAGGGAAGGGAGAGCTTAAGAAAAGATCTAATGACGAAAAGCCATTTAGAAAAACAAGTTGGTGCAAACTCCTACATCAGTATGTTTATAAAATGTCTTATTAATTTTTAAAAGTTCCAGGTCTTTCATCTCAGCACCTCCCTATATTGTGTGGAATGAAAGTTTTTGCTGTTGTTTGTTTTTTTCCACTTTAAAATGTATTTTTTATTGTTGTCTGTTTTTACGTAACTTTCAGGTATTGGCACAGGAAATGAAGGAATATTGGGTGGGAAGGTGGAGTGAGGTACACAGCAAAAGCAAGTAATCTGTGGAATTTTTCATTGCACAGCCTCTAACGGCAACTTTCACAACACTGAGGGAGTCATAACCAATATTTGCACAATGGTAACAAACTCTGTTCTCGTTATATAGTGTTGGATAAATCTCTTAGCCCCTTCAGTCTCGGGTTCATCTTTTAGGCAATGGCAAGACAAGACTAGGTATTTTCTAATCTTACCCATAGAACTAACATCACCTAGGTTTCTGGTAATTAATAGACATACAAAGGATAGCCATTCTCATGGCTAAGAATGAGATTTCTCCATTCTTAGCCATTTATCCCTGCTAGGTTTGGGCACACTTATTTAGATAAAAAGGGCACATCTTTCACTTTCAATTCAAAGAAAAATCACTGATGTTTGACAAGAAAGAAAGAAAAAAAGAATATTGATTTCATTTATTTTCGTTATTTTGGACTGATGAACGTAAATAAAAAATATGTAGGTTAATAAACTATACTGGCATAAATATTTAAGCTTAGTTAAGGAAATCATCAGACTCCATGTCATTATGAATAAAATTTACAGAGCAAATAGTTATCCTTTTAAAGATTTTAATACATACTTAAAAATGGACACTTTAATATTACATAATTATATAATATTGATACTGTTAGATATGTGGATGTATACATTTTTCTTTTCAGTAAAATAGTTTCATGCTTATAAAAGTCACCCTAAGTCAATTTGGGACAAAGAGAACAACATACAGTAAAAATAAATCAAGTAGTAAACATATAATTAAGGAAAAATATTATAAAGCAGTTACTTTGTTGACACAAAAGAAAAAATAAATAAATACACTTTTCTATTATTTGAAGGCAATTCACAATCATTTCCAGGAATTCTGTGAGAATTTAAGGCCATTTGTTCTAAAGAAATGCTTTAATTTGGACACAACATCACAAAACTGTAATTCTTGTAAAAACTGTACGTGCAAAACCTCTTTACAATTAATTGTGGACAGGCAGGTTCGTATATAGGAGTAGGTTATTTCACAAATGTGTTGTGCACTAAGTCACATGGTTGTGTATATTTCACTGGGAATTTCACAAAAGAACTTCCAGCTTGTGCACCCTGTGTGGCAATGTGGAAAGGTGATAGGAACCCAGTAAGAGAGGCAGTATCCCTTTGAATTAAAATATCTAGACAAGATATAATGGAATAAAAAGTTTTAAAACTTCTGCTACATGGTTCACAGTTAAATATTTGGGGTTTTAGTCTTTCTAAATAGCATTATAATATAAAGATGCTACTTTTTACACAAATACACAGTATTTTCTGTGCATTTACAGTTCACAACGTTTTGACTTTTTTAAAAATGTCTACTTAGCAGCACAAAACATAAACTGACTACAGTCTAAATTTAGAACCCAAACTCCATGGAAAATGCATGTTCTTACAGGATACACACCTGCTAAGCTGAAACTCCCATCCTTGGCCAGTGCAGAGGAACTGATTACTGAGCAGATGCAGCTTCATAAGACAACTCACTCATGGAAGAAATATGAAAGTATCTTTCCTTTCCTTTGTTTGCAACTGTATTTGTCCAGACAGTCATTCAAAGAGATATTGCTCTTGTAATTATAGCTATTGCAATTTAGAAGACAAAGGATTCAATATTCAAAACTCTTATTCTTAAGAACAGTTATAAAAGTATTGAAATTTAAAAAGTAGGAACATGTAAACATTGATACAGAGAGACTGCTTCCCTATACACACAGCAGTCGAGGACAATATTTGAGTTAAAAACATAGTTTGTGCTTTTTCCCAACAACACATTGGAAATTAGCTGTTTCTGTCCAAAAAAAAAGGTAAAGATTCAGAGAAGACATCCATATTTTTCGTCAAGCATTCAAACAATTTTTCTGTTGCTCATGCAACAACCATATTTACAGTTTTGGTTTAGGAAGAGAATAATTTTGGATCCCAGAAAGCCTATTAACCAGGACTGCTGAAACCGAGCGGAGAAAAGGTTCCATTCCCTGGTTCGTTACAGAGCACCAGGACCAAGCCTGACTCAGCAGTTCTAACTGACGTGTAGTTAACGCGAACGTTTCGGAGCGCAGTCATATCTGAGTCTGTAACACATGTGTAGGTGGGGTGTACGGGGGAGGCGCCGGCGATGGCTTGATTCCTCGGGCCCTCATGTAAGAGAGAAACTGCTCGGGGATCTCAGCGAGGACATCCTTAGCCAGTCTAGCCATGCTCAGTATGTGGTTTCCACTTCTGTCAATATAATCTCTGAAAGGCACGAACTAGAAAGCAGAGGTGAAAGAAAGTTAGTTCAGACTCTAGCATGCTAGTTAACAGACACAAAAATCAGCACATGTCAATACTTGGTTGTAGGAGTATCAGAGAAGATCAGAGTTGTGGTGAGGTGGACAATAATTACTATGCATGGTAAAGATATTTAGTTCATTACCCACAACTATAACAGTGACCATAACTTTCCAATATAAACTTTACCTAAAAAGGGATGAAGCCCTGGTTGGTTTGGCTCAGTGGTGAGAGCGTCAGTCCACTTACCAAAGGGTGGTGGATTTGATTCCTGGTCAAGGACATGTATCTGGGTTTCTGGTTCAATCTTGGTCAGGGCCGTGTGGGAGACAACCAACTGATGCCTATCTCTCCCATCAATGTTTCTCTCTCCCCCTCTCTCTTTCTCTCCCCCTCTTTCTCTCCCCCCTCCCTTCCTCTCTTTCTCTCTCTCCCCCCCTTCCCTCTCTCCCTCCCTCGCTCCCTCCCTTTCACTCTATAAATCAATGGAAGAAATATCCTCACGTGAGGATTAACAGCAACAACAATAAAATTGTGTACTTGTGTTCTATGTCCCCTGCCCCCCCATAACTCGTCTCTTTGTCCTGATACGTCCATCATGTTGCTACATATGTTTTGCAGTTTTGAGTTCTCTGCCTAGCCTGACTCCCAATAGAATGGCGCACTGTATCTCTTCAGGGCTCACTTTCCTGTCAAATGGAGTTAATCCATGTCTAATTCATATTTCAAAGCAAAACTATTACCCAATGCAGGGTAAAAAAAAAAAAAAAGTATTTCGTTAAAGACTCCTAAACACATGTATTTTTCATTATAACTAGAACATCAAATCATAGGGACATGAATATGAAATTCACAGTTCGTATTAGTGGGAACTTGAAATACAGGATGGGGCAAAAGTAGGCAGAAGCATACCTATATGACAATAAGTGTGCTAGAAAGGTGACAAATCTTACTCCTACCCTGAAAGTAGCTACGTAAGGGTAAGAAAAAAACTAATAGAATATAATTTTCAGCTGAGAAGTGGAGGATGTGAAGTTTTGTGAAGTTGTATTACCTAACTATGGATAAGACTTGGAATTTTTAATAAAAAAAAATCAGAGGTGCAAAAAAAAAGTTAAGGTCTATTTTCTCTCAGAATCTATGATTAGACAAGTGAGACAATAGGAATCAACATAATTAAGGACTAATAAAAAATGTCTAATTGTAGCTATAATTTATTTCATCCTTATTTTAAAAGGTCCAGTATTTTAAAAATTAACATTTAGTAATGTTAGTATGGTTTAGTGTACAACTAATTATCTTTTAAGCTATTTCTTAAAGGGTTCATTCCCCCCACCCCCAAATATGTAGCTAATACCTACATTTTAGGGAAATGCTGACATCTCTGGTAAATAGTTGATACTGCCTTAAGGTAGAGGAAATCTGGCCTGCCTTGTCTTTCCTCTACCTCGAGTTTGCCTTGTATTTTTATTTAATTCTTTACCTTTCTTCTACACCAGGTATTAAACTCATTTACCTTTTCACCATTATTCTCACAAACCCTGGAATTAGATTTCCTAGGTTCAGAGGCTGGTTCTTCTACTTATTAGCTGCATGAACTTGGACAAGTTATTTTTCACTCTTTGCCTCAGTTTCCTCTTTTATAAAATGAAGATAATAATACCTATTTATTAGGTTGTTACATATGTAAGTTACCATGTAAAGTGCTTAAAACCATACTTAACTCATAATACGTACTATATTTAATAGTTATTATCATTATTACCATTATTATTCATCAATTTATATTTAATTACATGTTCAATATAAATATAAAACTATCTTCTTAAAAGCTTTATATTTACATTCTTATCATTCAAAACAGCGAATATTCTTATCAATTTGATCTCTTTCAGATTTAAGTACAATACAGTATTGTAATCTAAAATAGTAATTCCTAGCCTTTTTGTAATTTTAAAACATCTGTTAAAAAACCCTCAAGATGAAGGACCCCGTTTGCACTCTCTGTCTCTGGAACATACTTGGGCCTCCCCCTTCCCCTTCCCCTTCTTCTCCCCCTCACTTCCTCCAGTATCCCATGCATTACCTTTGCCTTTCCCTCTCCTAAGCTCCAGGGGCCCTTCCTTTGCTTTTCTAACTTTCCTGGACCTACGCAGCCCAGATGGCTTACTTTTGCTACCTCTGTAACTTTCTAAATAAACTTTCTCTTATAATTTGAAAAAATGCACACACACCCAAACACCTGTTGTTTCACCTTTCCAGCAAATGCTGTAAGATGTGTTAAATTTTTTATTAAATTAAAATGTATTCTGAAGAGTGTTACAATATTCTGCAATATCAAAACTAAGAACCATGATCATCGTTCTCACAATGTATACAGTTATACTTATCTAAAAGACTTTTTAAAGAACAGATAAGATTGAACATGCTTGTTAGGTGGCAGCACAGATGTGCCCTTGAGTATTAAGGGACTGCCCCGGATTGGAAATCATTGCAACAGCAGGTTGGGTGTCATGTGCGTCGGGTGTAGAAAAAAAAAATGTTGAGAACTTTCTACTCATAAACCTAGATTATCTAAACTTTTTCCAAAGAGACATTCATCGACTCAGTCATGTCAGGAAGTACTCTCCTGAGAAATAAAAAATGACAAGTCACTCTTCATTTCCTCTACTTGGTACTAATGTTCAATCTTACAGTTTTCATGAAAAATATATGCCCTCTTTCTTAAACTATTGCTCAAACCCTTCTACAGTCACAACTTTCCACTTACCATCTCAGACCATTCTGTTTATAATCGCTTTTAATCACTCATTTCTGATCACCATACTTGGGGACCTCCTCTTCAGAATAATCTCCCCACATTTGGGCATGGAGATCGTTGACTATTATCACAAATTAACCTGGACTCTTAAAATGCTTGGGTTAGAGGAATAAATCAATTTTCACTTGCGCTAATTTATCACATTCATATGAAGAATACCAATAAACACATTCTGTTCTGTAGAAATATACTATGTCCTTGATGATCTACATCTTTCTCTTAGCATCCACCCACTCTAAGGAAAATGTTCCTCACAGCTGCTCTAATGGCCGGCTTTGACTATTTGTGAAAACAAGTTTAAATTAGTTTGGGCAAATGGGCTTTTAGTTGCTGTTCTGCTCAATTTTACTAGATTGTTCCTACTGTGCAGAGCTCCATTAGTGATTTTCAAGTCTAAATCTTCAAGGTCATTATTCTCCATTTAATGGAAAATATAATTTAAATATAATTTTTAAGGAAATGATAGGCTGGCGAGCATCTGTAGGCAACCAAGAGAAATGACATTGCTTTATACACAATGGCCAATCCATAGCCCAAGCAAGCAAACGAATACATAGAATTGATTTAAGAAAATAACTCATTTAAGTTTTAGAATAGCAACCATAGGATCTTATCCTAATTACTGTTTATACCATAGTCATACGAGATTGAATACCGAGACAATGAATATAATCACAAATAAGGCTGACCAGTGTCATATGTCAAGATCCAGCCACTATGAAATAGTGAGCTAAAATGCCTTCTGTCTGAATTATGCCAACATACTAACTAATAATAAAAACTGATACTGATATTAATGCATTTATTAATATCAATATTAATAACTGGCCAGTGGGAGGCCTTCTGCTAAGAGATTTTACACTATTTAATTTTTATAAGCATGTTATCTATATTTTGAATTTACAGAAGAGGAAACTGAAACTTAAGACAGTTTAATGAATGTACCCAACATCAGATAGCTATAAATAGCCATCATTATTTAAACCCCAATTAATCTTACTATTTTACATTAACCCTGATAGTAATATGAAAAAGAGAACAGATCCTAATAATCTTCAATAGAGAGTAGGTCTAGTGATTACAAAGAGAACACAGGTTTTGGAATCAGAACTTTGTTGAAAATTTGGATCTACCAATTTATGACCTAAACAACTTAGTATAGGTTGTTTAATACCCCATCTTGGGCTTCAGTTTCCTGATTTATAAATTATTACAAGGCAAAAACTGTCCAGTATTTTTATGAAGATATAAAGTGGTAGGTGCATAAAGTGGGGGAAAAAGGTGGGAAAATTAGTTCAAGTGTGTGGAGACAGGCCAATACAAAAGGCAGTATACTGGGAAATTTCAAAATGTAGAATTTTAGTTGGCCCAATGAGGAGGAAGATTATTCCAATAAAATGACAATAAAAAAATAAGAGAAAGAACAATAGAAATGTCTGATGCAAAGATAGTTAATAGTCCTATTTATTTACACAAAGTGTGTGTGTGTGTGTGTGTGTGTGTGTGTGTGTGTGTGTGTGTGTTTAGCTAAAGAGGAAGAATGGAATCCGAGCATGGAGACTCTTAAATGCTATGTTTAGGATTTAGAATCAAAGTTATACAGAATATTTGTTAAAAACTTTAGAACAAAACATCTTAATATTAAATCGTGACTCCAGTTCTTACTGGCTTTGTGACTATGAACAAGAGGAATTAAACTTCATTTCTTCTTTTTAAAAATATGGTAATCAAAGTACCTGTCTCACAAAGTCAATGAAGGACTGAGTGAAGTAATGCTATAGCTCTTAGCCTACCTAGCACATGAAGGACTTAATAAATGATTAAATAGAATGAAGTTGGGTGCCACTTAAAATTTGACAATATAATGAAAATCCTATCTATTACCCCTAATTAGCTACTGAAATTCAGCTGCCTACTATTATTTGCAGCCTTAGGGTTTTGTCCATTTAAGAAATGTGGGCTTTTGTTTGCTGTGCATTAACTTAATTAGCCTCAACATGTGAAAAATTGAAAGTAGTGAAAAGGTAAGAGAGCCTAATAGACCCTATTTTCTGATAGTATTTTAGCAAGCAGAGTTTATAGCATTATGATGGCTTCAATATTTTCTGATGATGGGAGGACTGGCATTGTTATTATTGGTGTGCGCTTGCAACTCCTATATCCCCACTTATTCAAGGAAATGTCTTTTTATTTATTTATTTACTTATTTATCCTCACCCATGAATATGCTTTTCATTGATTTGTTTTTTAGAGAGGGTGGAAGGGGAGAGGGAAGAGAGGGGGGGAGAGAGAGAGAATGAGAGAGAGAGAGAGAGAGATCCATTGGTTGTCTACTGCTTGCGCCCTGACCAGGCAGGATCAAACCTGCAACCAAGGTAGGTATCCTTGACTGGTAATCAAACCCCAGACTCTTCTGTCTGAGGGCTGAGATCTAACCACTGAACAAACTGGACAAGGCTCAAGGAAATTTCTAGTCTTGAATATAAATCATCTAAAAATGTTTTAGTGGATGGTAGAGGCTGTAAAACTGTTGGAATGTTTGGAAAATCTTATTCAAGGTGAGAGAGAAGATGCTAATTCTTCTTAAATACAATAAGATATATAAATTTTTACCTTGCTTACTATTTTTAAAAGAGCAATCACCATTTAGGAACTTCTCCATGAAATTAGAAAAGGCGCATCAAATCTCCTGAACTATAGGCATGTAAGCCAAGATCTCACCATCACTCAGGAGGCTACTAATTGTCTGGGGACATTTTAATTTCATGTTCAGAATCTGTAATACCTCACAGCTCTTTCAGTTCAACTTTATGGGGTAAAATCTCTTGTGTGTTTAGCTATTTCCCCAGGTCCCTTCAAAACCTTTGGGATCTCAGTATCATTTTATGGTAGTGAACTGGGTCTTAAGGATTCTGAGTGTCAAACAGAGGAAACATAATTATATGCATATTAGCGGCCCGGTGCACGAAATTTGTGCACGGGGCGGGGGTGTCCCTCTGCCCAGCCTGTACCCTCTCCAATCTGGGACCCCTTGAAAGATGTCCTACTGCCGGTTTACAGGGATTGGGCCTAAACCGGCAGTCAGACATCCCTCTCACAATCCGGGACTGCTGGCTCCTAACCACTCACCTGCCTGCCTGATTGCCCCTAACCACTCTGCCTGCCGGTCTTCTCGCCCCCAACTGCCCCCCGCCACCAGCCTGCTCGCCCCCAACTGCCCCCTGTGCCAGTGTGCTTGCCCCCAACTGCCCCCCCCCTGCTGGACTGCTCACCCTCACCTTCCCTTCCCACTGGCCTGCTCTCCCCCAATTGCCCCCCTGCTGGCCTGCTCACTCCAAACTGGCCCCCTGCCGCTATCCTGATCACCTCTAACGGACCCCTACTGACATCCTGCTCGCCCCCAACTGGCCCCTCTGCTGGTCTGCTTACCCCCAACGGCCCCCCATCAGCCTGATCACCCACAACTGCCTCAGCCCTGCCACCATGGCTTTGTCCAGAAAACGTCCAGAAGGTCTCCTGGAAGGTCTCCAATTTAATTAGCATATTATCCTTTTATTTATAGATATAGTATAGATATTTGTATATATATCGCTTATACTAATAAGTAACAAAGTATTTCATGACTTTTACTTCCTCTGAGAATCACAACATCATAAGAAAGGCAAAGATGAAAGAATTTAGAGGTAATAAAACAAAAGCTTAAAGAGATTTATTGACTTGTTCAAGGTCAGAGTGCAACGATATAATTTCATAGATTTGAGTCCTATAGCAATATTCTGTCCAATATAGGATATCCATTGAGAGACTAAATACTTTCAAGGGAATTTTTCTTTTCTATTTATAATAAGAACTGCTGGTTGTCACCAACATAAGATATTAGCCCTTTTAAAGAAAACCGTAACAATCTGAACAATCTTAAGAAATACCAAGTTTCTCATAAGCATCATTTAGATAATAGTATGAGATATGGGGTCGCCTCTGCTAATTTTGTAAAAATGCATTACACCAGCAACATAACACATTCTAAAGGACTTCAAATTCATACTTCACTTTAGTAATTTAATTTTTTGAAACTGTGAGCCAGACATTATGGAAAGCTTTCAGATAAGGTGTAATTACTTAAACCTATAATTATGCTAATGAGGTTCAGGTGAATAATCATGTGTCTAATTATGAAAACAAAACACCATGGGATTCTTAAATAGATGACCACATTACCATGTTCCCTTTCTTAGCTGCTTTTAACCTCATCATTCATGTGTGTGTGTGGGCACGTGTGCTTTTTACTCTACTTAAGAACATTAGGTTAAAAAAAAAGGCATATGTAATTATCTTAAAAAAGGTTATAAAAATGTTTCTCATTGAAAATTTAATTTTGCTGACAGACTAAGAACAATGCTTTTTAAAATTTAGTGACATTAATCTTTACAAATTGCTTTATGTTATATTCTACCTGAAATTATTTTAATCAGTTATGTTGTATTTTACTATTTCAGGAATGTATTTCATATATGTTTTCTCATTTGATCGTTACAACAATGCCAGTACACTGAATTTAGAAAGCTTGTCCAAGTTATCATAGTTGGACAATCCAGGATTTGAACCAATTTCTGTTGAATTCCAAGCTAGATTCTCTCAATGACTGTATTATGGGTGAACATATAGTTTATTAATTAAGAGAAAATGCTGAAGTCTGTTGTTTGCTCTGCCCAAACTTTCATGTCATGTGCTTCAATGGTACTGACATCTTCTTCCCTTTTCTATTTAGGAAGGTAGACTTCATAGTCTTTTTTTCTCTTCTGGCACCCTAAAAAATATGGAGGCTGTAATGTATGCAGAACTTTAGTTGAATTAACTCCTGTTTTCAACTATAAATTTTAATTATATTGGTTACTAATTTTTTTCTTTCAAGCCACTCCTTGAATAGTAGGCTTTAGTTAAGTATTCTTTTAAAATTTTAACAGAATTGTGAATCATATTTTATTATGTTATATATTATATCATGTTATTTACTTATGGTTATATATAGTTTACATATAACTTATATACTTATACACAATTTTAAGATGCATTTCTCCACTTTTCTAATCAATCTACAAGGAAGGTATGAAAATATCTACGTTTTTGGTTCATTTATACTAAATTTATCTACTCTAAATATATATCAGCTGTCTTAAAATACTTTGTCTTTGTTGCAGATTAAATAATGAATAGATAAGCATTATTAAAAAGTTCGTTATGTTTCTAGATTCTAATTTTACAAAAACTCATTATTTTCTGGTAATAATAAAGTAGGGAATAATAAAAGAGTAATAAAAGTAACTTACTGACAATTTATTTATATACTGTGAACCTAAAGTCCAGGGGAAAGCATGGGTGCTTTTTCTAGGCCCTAATACTTAACAGGCATCTCACAGAGACTCCACCCATTAAATTAAACAGAACCCGAGACTCATCATTTCAATTTAAAGTTGTTTATTTAATAAGAGCTGTTCACTATGAACAAAATAAATAATTTTCATTAAATTTCTTACCTGCACAATGTCCCTTTCAGCATATTTTCCTCTGGAGGAAACTCTTACATTATCTCCATCCAACTCAATCATTGCTTGAAAATAAAAAAGAATTATTTATCCAGTGTATTTTAGCCATATACTAAAACAATGTAGGCAATACAGAAATCAAGATGAAGTAGCAAAACGTCCCATGTAAAGTCAAAAAGCTGTTGATCCCCTGCATCTTCTCAATCATTTCTCCAACAGAACTTGATTGAGGGTAAATTTCACAAATGAAGGTAACAGGCCAGCACCTCAGGTGACCCTTTGAAAGATGAGAAGAGGCAATGCAGTAGAGAGCAGTCTTTAGGTGTATCTCTCCAACCCAGGGGTTCTCAAATCTGGGTCATGTGCTTACAGGACTGTTTGAGCAAGTGATACTAAAACATTCAATTTTAGTTTTTCTTTCTAAATTAAGAATCTTGGTGCTAGTCATCACAGAATTTCCAATAACAATTTGAACTTTATTCTTTTTCAAAATATATATTTTTATTGATTTCAGAGAGGAAAGGGGACAGAGAGAGAGATAGAAGCATCAATGATGAGAGAGAATCACTGACTGGCTGCCTCCTGCACGCTCCCTACTGGGGATGGAACCCACAGCCTGGGCATGTGCCCTGACCCTGACCAGGAATTGAACCGTGACCACCTGGTTCATAGGACAATGCTCTAGCACTAAGTCACATAGGCTGGGCTGAACTTCATTCTTATCAAAACTATAACAAAGCTATATATCCATATTGCGCAATTCCCACTTTAAACATAGATTGAACAATAAAGAGACATTTGCTCTGCCCTTATACGGATTGGATAAAGCATGATTTTTCTGAGGCATGATTTTTTTTGTTGGTTAAAAGAGAATTTCAACAGCACATAGATCAGAGGGTATTTGGGAATGCTATCATAGAATGGTTCATCTGCTGATACAGTAATGTTATGCTGCAATTAAGAACATTTTCCAGAGTTTATTAGGTTTTCAGGGAGATTTCTCTAAATAATTAATTACATAAGGAATGCTAATTTGTGCTTAAAGTATAATTTTATTGCTGATAATTAATTTTGTATACATATGACATTCACTAGACTCCAGAGAGCCACTTGCAATTATAATGTTTGCCTCCCAACCCTCCAAAATATTGTTCAATCAGAATACAATCCTCACCATTTTTTAAAGATTTAAAAAAATATATATATTTTATTGATTTCAGAGAGGAAGGGCGAGAGAGAGATAGAAACATCAAAGAATCATTGATCAGCTGCGTCCTGCATGGCCCTCTACCTGAAATCGAGCCTGCGACTTGGCCATGAACCCTAACCGGGAATCAAACTGTGACTCCTGGTTCATAGGTCAACACTCAACCACTGAGCCACCAGTCAGGCTTTTGTTATTTTTTTTTAGTGCATGGATAATGCATTTGGGTTAAAAACACTGTTTTATGTTTTACTTTTTCTATACATGTTCATGAATCGGTGTCTGGGATAAGGCATTGCTAGTACACATAACGGATAGAGAGCCACCACTCAGTTTGCTTAAATATACAATATATGTCTTGATTTAGTAAAATGTATATAGGACTAATAATAAGGTAATTAACTTATTTTATAAAAGACCTATTTTTTTTTCTCTCCTAATCATTAGGAATGTTAATAAGATAATTCATTATACTCAAATATTTTCAAGAGTAAATTCCTCTTTTTGGTCTAGGTTTGTTTTCAAAATTTTCATATTACTTTGAGACATAAATGTACATTGATGATGACATGCCAGCAAAACGACTCCTTTATTATATAATTTACCAATTAAAGAAAATGACAGTTATTCAGGCAATAATGTACTAGAATGAGGTCCTATAAAGGATCTCTCACTTTCCAGCATGTCTTTTGGGTTAAAAGTCTCTATGTAGCAAGACTACACTTTTGCTAGCAAGGAGAAAAGAAATAGGGGGCAGGTGGTGGGAGGGTAACGTTCTCTCTTCAGGTTTCCAGACCATCGGGTCCTCAGGAGCCTGATGTTGTAAGCCCCAGGTCCCCACCAGGACTTGTCCTTGGAAAAACAATGTAAGACAGACCAGCACTACTTTCTAGCCATGGGAGATGGGATGAAGTCAGAGACCCTTTTAGTTGTCCCCTTCTCCTAGTGATCAAAGCAGGTAGCCAGATGCTGCTTTAATTTGACTTTTTGCCTTTTAAGGATAAAGAAATCCCACCTTGAAAAATCTTTCTTCTAATGAAGGTGCTTTATAAAGTAATGAAAGTCACTGGGGGGAAATTTTACAGACGGTTGTAAACTGTTCTTATTAAAATACAAAAAAAATTAAAATAAAAAAATAAGAAATTTGAATACTCACTAATTTAATAGTTTATTCCTATTTTCTCAACCTTCAAGGAATGGATGGCAAAATATTACCTTTCTTGCCCATGCAAACAATGTCCTTCTGGTTAAAAATGTGTAGATGTTGGATTTAGGTGGTTACCTGATAAAATCTGCAAGTTTTATTTCACTTTTTTCCTATGTCAGTGTGTATGTGTGGCATATAAAGTTACTCTATGGTAGACTTGGAGGAGCCCAGAGAAAGGCTCTTTTGATAAGACAACTGCAATTTGCCTCGACAGTGTGGTTCAGTGGTTGAGCGTTGACCCATGAACCAGGTTCGATTCCCTGTCAGGGCACATGCCTGGGTTTCAGAATCAATCCCCTGTAGGGAGCGTGCAGGAGACAGCCGGCCAGTGATTATCTCTCATCATTGATGTTTCTGTTTCTCTCTCTCTCTCTCTCTCTCTCTCTCTCTCTCTCTCTCTCTCAACTCAATAAAACATATTTTTTTTTTAAAAAAAAGACAGCAGCAATTTGAATCTAAGTTGGAGATTTTCTATCTTAAACATGATATTCTGTCCTTTCCTTCTTAGCCATGAGAGGAAAAAAAATCCTTTAGAGAAGCATCTACTGTCTCCTGGTGGAATAGCCTATTTTTCTAGTACTGGGCCTGGAAGACTTTCCATCCTATGTAAACTTCCATCATGGTGAAAGCAGGATCCTAATTCCCTATTCAAATGTTCCCCAGAGGAAAGTTTCTCTCTAATTCCCAGGATAGAATTCTACTGGGAAGACAACTTCCCTCTTTGTCTACAATCTTCACTCACTTTTCCACATGGGAAGAGGAAGGTTTCATAGGATTACTAATATTAGAAGAAACTGACCTTGAACCTCTCTTTTTTGGAGCTGCCTGTCCTTAGAGTGAAGGCAATTCCTCTCTGTGGCAGGCTTAATTGACAAGACTTAGCCCCTGTATGGAGTAGGCCTGGAGATAAGGATGAGGTCATTTGATCATGGGGGGAAAAGGGAGTGAGAAGTCTGCCTCTGTGCAAAGGTTAACCCAAATTCTCCAATTCTGCATTGCTAGAAGTAAAGATTATATTCTAGTCTCTGAGTGTTTCCTGCATATCTTTTTTTCAGTTACTTCAGGAAGTTAGAAAGGAAAATGATGAATTATCGCACCTCAAACCCTAATAAATAATTCACTGGGAACTAGAGAAAAGAAGAAAATAAATAGCTGTCTTGTGTAGTAAGTAGAAATATATGACCAGGAAGAGTCAATGGCTTTGTATTCAAACATTATGTGTGGGGTTGTTGATGAACAGGTGACGAGTGTTTACCATCCCTGAGTTCATACATCTAGTGGTGGACTTCCATGGGAGTCTGGGAGACCTGAGATGTACCCTATCAGAGGTGTATCCTTGAGAGGCAAAAGCAAATTAGTGACTGAAGAAAAAAGCATGGGTTATTGTAACTTAGCAGTGGGTGAACTTTGTGGATCTCAGTTTATCACTAATTAATGCAAATGATCAAGTGCACAAAGCATTAAGAAGATGTGTTTTAGCTTCCTGACTCCAGAGAAATGTGTCATATTGATGCCTGAAATATGATGCAAACAGATGTAAATACCCAGAGACAGAAAATATTAGCAGAAGTAGCAGCCATCAGACTAAATGACCTTTGCTTTAGAAAATGGAAGATCATAATGATGAAGAGGATGACTAGCCAAGTATAGAATCAAAGAAAGGACTTTTTAGTCACCAATATAACTTGCCCTGTGTTTTTAATGAGATGCACAGATCCATACTACCCTTACAGAGAAGGCACGGGTGGTTAATGGAGAATCAATCCAGTGATCATCATACTAAAATTAGTACCTGTATGCCTCAATTACCTTGCAATATACCAGAGGTTGTTCCAAATATTCTAAAATTATTTTCATTTCCAAAATGCCAAGCTAAAGAAAGTGTTATTGTTAATCTAAAACACCTGAACCAGGTAAATACGAAGTCATACAGGTGCTGTCCAGTATAAAGTTCTCTTGAAAGAGTTTACCAGATAAATAGTAACAGACTATCCTTAACGAAGTTTGCCCAGATCACGAGTTACACAAACACCTGTCACTTAATTAGCATTTGAACAATGCCTAAACCCAAACACAACTCCCAGTAAATCAATTTAGCATAATTATACTATTATAAAGTCTCCTTAAATCTTAGATGGTCAGTTCCATTTTCATTCTGTTCTTTCATATGACAGAACTTATTTATAAAGCTAATGTCTATCAACTAGCCAGGGTCTGAAAATCCATTCAAGTAGCATATTGTGCTATGTTAACATTTCTATTCACAACCTAATGGTTTATTAATTTAGTTTTTATTCCTAAAGGTTTTTAGGAAACCCAGAGAGTAATTTGCCTTGGGAACAAAAACTCAATTTATCACTCTGTAAGTCTTTAAAAAATATTATCTTTAGGTACAAACCATCTCTACTAAAATGAAAAAATACATGTTGCACGAATCTATACTAGAAAGATAATGCTCTACTCAGAAGACAATATTTTAATTCGCTCATCTAAACAGACTTCATGGTGAGATATTTAATTTATGTCTAGTGTACATGGATATTATATGCAAATCTACATGCACACTCACATTCAAAATTTTTAAAAAGAGTGATAGAAACTTAAGAGCATGATGACTCAGGTTAAATAAACTCCCAAGGAATACTATTGAAATTGTGTTACTTACCATCAAATTCTGCTGGTCCAACACCAACTATAATTATTGACATTGGAAGTTTTGAAGCCTTCGAAAAGAATACACAGTTAGTTCACAATTAAGACATTGAGTTCTTAAGAAAAGAATTAAGATTTAAGAAAAAATTAATATCCTGTTTTAGTTTATATTTTTCACAGATGTTCATTAAAGTAGTTTTGAAGATATTTAAAATAACTACAAGATAATATATTTAATTCCATGCTTATACTTTCTCAACTCTGTACATATGCTGATTCAGTGGGACATTCCTCAGGAATGACCAGTTTTGGATAATATAAAAAATAAAAAGTATTGATCTTTAGCTTTCACTTGCTACCATCAGCCAAAATCTACATAAGATGACATTGGGTATCCTTGATCTCTCTTTTTTCATGTTCTCTCTCCTCTAAAATATCTTGTAGTTGCTAAAGGAGAAAGGGGTACCATATTTATGAAACAGTAATATTCTATTTTACCTCATTTACAGAAAGTTATTATTAGTATGATTAAATTATGTATTAATATCCATGAGATTGTGAGGGATACTGAATGTTATGGCAGGTTTTCTCATTATATGTATCACTTAAATGACATCATCACATTAAATAATTTAATGTTAAAAATGTAAGATCTAGCAACATATAGATGCAATACTATAGCAATCACATCTTCATCTATGAAGGCCATTGAATTATAAATAATTGGTCCTCAGTGCATCATGACTGTTCATTTAAATTTAAATTAGTAAGTCCATATTTTAAAGTGCACACTAATGCCACTGACCAGAATATTAGGGAAATCAAGATTTAAAAATAAACAAACAAATACGTGAACTTTTACTCCTCCTCTTCATTTTCATATTTAGTTTTTCTAAGCACATGTATATAAAGTATTTGATTTTTGCCCCTATATGAACCTATTTTCTCACAACAAATAACTAATTGTATTTTTTCCATGCTATTAATAATTATGAGGTATGCTAAACATTCATGCAACTCATTTTTACTAAATGTCTACTGTGTGCCAAACATTGCTAAACCTGAATATGAAAGGGGAATAAAAGCAGAAATAATTTTATTGATTACTAGAGGTGGGGTGCACGAATTCGTGCCTGGGTGGGGTTCCTTGGCCTGGCCAGCGATTGGGGCTGATCAGGGCATCTCGCCCAATCCTGATTGGGGCTGATCAGGGCCGGCCAGCCGGCCAGGGGAAGGGACCGCGGGAGGTTGGCCAGCCGTGGGAGGTTGGCTGTGGGAGCGCACTGACCACCACCACCAGGGGGCAGCTCCTGCATTGAGCATCTGCCCCTGGTGGTCAGTGTGTGTCATAGCAACCAGTCGACCAGTAGTTGGGTTGACCGATTGTAATGGTTGCTTAGGCTTTTATATACATAGATAATCTAGTAAATGTAGATTTTATAGATTATAGCCTAATAAAGAAGACAATAAAAATCATTAATTATAACACAATTAGGAACTATAATGAGAAACATGGTTTTGAATCAAGTCCAGTTCCCATCCAGTTCTATAGAAATAGAAATTAGCAAAGTTTTCCCATAACTGAAATGTGAATATTAAATATTTTCTGCAAATTGTAAAATTGTGTACAAGTACATCAAACTAATAGAGATAAACACACTCATGCACATGAAGGTAGTGCTATTACCTTGAAAAAATTTTTTTGCAATAATTTTGTACAGCTCATGTTATCCACACTCTTAGCTTAGTCTTTATGGATTGATGGTACAAATGTGTCTGAGTTTTCTGGGTAAAGTTAAAATGCAATAGGTTACAAAGGCATGGACATTTCGTTTCACTGTGAAGTCAACTAGACTCTAGTCTCAACCTGAGTAGCACCATGCTGTCATGCAGCCAGCCCAAGAATGAATGAGTCCTACTTACGTTAACTATAGACTCCTTCGTTTGAGCCATATCTGAGATAACACCATCTGTCACAATCAGGAGCACAAAATACTGGGAGCCATCCTTTACAGAAGAAGCATATCTGAAAGGCAAGAAGAAGGTAAAAATCACCACAGAAAATAAAACAGTTCCTCTCTATGCGATGGTTACTAAATACAACTTGGAATAGTCAACAAACCTTTTAATCTCAAGAGAGTATTTAAATATATGTTAGGAGCCTATAACATGCAAACTCTTAAATATACATTTTCCTGAAATATCACACTAGAATAATAGCAACATTGCTGCAAGCTGGCACTCGAAAATGCCTGGCTGCCTTAGAAATTTATTCACTAACAAAAGGTGAGATGAATGAGGGTATGTTTAGCACAGTGGAATGGATATAACTTTTGGAAATAGACATTGTGGGTAAGCAACATATTGTGTATACGATCTTCAGTAAATTACTTTATCTGAACTTTATCTTACTATTCTTAAAATTAAGATACACCTTTATATTGTTAACTAGAGGTCCGGTACATGAAATTCGTACACTCAGGGGGGGGGGTCCCTCAGCCTGGCCCGCACCCTCTCACAGTCCAGGACCCCTCAGGAGATGTCCGACTGACAGCTTAGGGAGCGGGCCAAAGCTGTCAGTTGGACATCCTTTGTACTGCCACGGAGGTGGGAGAGGCTCCTGCCACCGCCGCTGCGCTCGCCAGCCATGAGCCCAGCTTCTGGCTGAGTGGCGCTCCCCCTGTGGGAGTGCACTGACCACCAGAGGGCAGCTCCTGAGTTGAGCATCTGGCTCCTGGTGGTCAGTGCATGTTATAGCAACGGGTCCTTACCTCATTCAATTTGCATATTAACCTTTTATTATATGTTATTGAAACCACATGTATGGTATTCAATATATAGTACAGTTCTGTAAGTTAGCAATAATCATAAATGCCTTTTGTTTTGGAACTAGACAAAGTTGATGGTTGCACAACACCGAGAATGTGTTCAATACCATTATACTATACACTTTAAAATGGATACTTTTATACTATGTGAATTCACCTGAATAAAAAAAAAATGCAATAGAAGAAAAGCTTTTTGAAACATCCATAATTCAAGTTCTTAACACATGTCAAATTAATGAAAGCTGGGACAAAAAGAGAAAAATTAGGCATATAAGGCTATTAAAAAGAAGGAAATCTTACATTTTGGGACAGCATGTATGGACCTGGAGAATATTTTGCTAAGTGATATAAACCAGTCAGAGAAAGACAAGTACAATATGCTTTCACTCATATGTGGAATCTAATGGAAAAAATGAACTAACAAAATAGAAAGAGACTCATAGCTATAGGGAACAGGTTGACAGCTGTCAGTGAAGGGAATAAACAAAAAAATAAAAAACTCATAGACAGACAACAGTATGGTGATTACCAGAGGGAAAGTGGGGTGGGAGGAAGTAGAAGAGGGTAAAGGGGAGATAAATGGTGATGGAAGGAGATGTGACTTGGCATGATGAATACAATCTATATATATAAAAGCCTAAGCTTAGGAGACAGTAAACAAGAAGACTTTGGTCGATTCTTGGAAAAATCATTGAGTGAATCATAGAAAGACTGGGTTTAAGAAAACTTCCATTGATTACCAGTGAAATACCTTCACAGCCTAAAGGATACTAAGGAAGCAAGTTTGAACAGGTCAGGACAGATCAGTAGCATAACATTTCAGGATAAAATTTCTTTCTTAGAGAGCAGAATTAACTACCATATAAAACAAGAAAAATAGTTACCACTTTGCCATAGACCAGAGAAACTAATAGTTGCTCATGCTACTGATAAAACAATTTTACAGATTAACGAAGAGACTATAGTAAGTGGCCTGTTCACACCCTGTAAAGATAGTGTTGAACTGGTCAAAAATACTCCCATGATACTGAACACTGATCTTGGACAATAAAAATTTGTATTAATTTGATGGCAACACAATGAATGGAAAACAATCCAAAGCAGATATGAGCCTCTTCTATTTTACCTTAACTTTTTTTTCTTAATAAGCAAAGTTGATAATCTCCCTCAGGAATTTATTTTAAAAAGTTTTTAAATACCCATTATTTATTTATTTTTCAATGTATTTTTATTAATTTCAGAGAGGAAGGGAGAGGGAGAGAGAGATAGAAATATTAATGATGAGAGAGAATTATCGACTGGTTGCTTTCTGCATGCCCCCTACTGGGGATGGAGCCTGCAACCGAGGCATGTGCCCCGAACGGAAATTGAACCCAGGACCCTTCATTTGCAGGCCAACTCTTCATCCACTGAGCCAAACTGGCCAGGGCATACCCATTATTTTTCAAAAAGTATTTCTTACTGACTATGCTGCAGAAAAATAGGATTTTATATTTTAAGTGATTGATGGAAGGCTATAAATAGTAGTGAGAAAAGCTTCTATGAGTACAACAGTAAGGCTTTTATACTTTGCTTTCCCTGTGATGCTCTTAAAATACAAATTTCTATCAGGTTCAAAAACAATATGAAAAGTTGAGTATTATGCAATCTTGGAAAAACCACTTCAAGTGGTATAATGGTCTGCTTTTTCTGTGTGTGTGTGTTTACTTTTTATTCTCTCTCAATGCTTCTGGTTAACCATGGAGAAAGTCACAGTTGTTAGCATGCCTCCTCCCCACAGCTCCCCTAGCTTGAGGTATAATTGGTATACCGAAAATTGCAATAAGTACTGTATATAATCTGATGAATTTGAACATATATGTGCACTTGTAACCATCAAAACAATCATGGTAATAAATATACCCCTTACCTCTGAAAGTTTCTGTATCCCTTTGTGTGTGTGTGTGTGTGTTAAAACCATTTAAAATAAAATCTAGCCTCTTAAAATTTTAAGTGCATAGTACCTTATTATTAACTACTAGAGGCCCGATGCACGAAATTTGTGCAAGAGTAGGCCTTCCTCTCCGTGGCTGCAGGCACCGGCCTGTAGGCACCAGCTTCCCTCTGGCACCTGGGACCCAGGCTTCCCTCGGCCACCGGCAGGCACCCAGGACCCGGGCTTCCCTCGCAGCCCCGGCTTTGTCCGGAAGGACGTCTTGTCTAATTAGCATATTATGCTTTTATTATTATAGATTATTATAGATAGGTACTATGCTGTACAGTAGAGCTCCAGAATTTACTCATCTTGTATATATGCTCCTTTATTCCCATTGAACATCTACTCCACATAACCCTTTCCCAACCCCTGGTTACCATCATTCTATGTCTATTTCTATGCATTTGACTATTTTAGATGACTCATCTAAGAGAAATCATGCAGTATTTATTCTATGACTGTCTTATTTCACATACCATAATGTTTTCCAGGCCCATCTGTGTTGTCACAAACAGTAGGATTTCTTTCATTTTAAAGGTTGAATAACATCTTATTATATGTATATTAGAGGCCCGGTGCACGAATGCATGGGGGGGAGGGTCCAGCCAGCCTGCCCTGCTTGGGGGTGATTGGGCCAGGCTGGCTGGGAGGAGGGGCTGTGGGCAGTTGGTTGGCCGGCCCCACCCCCGATTGGGGTGGGGGGAGCTGATTGGGGGTGGGGCCAGCCTGAGGTAGGGGCCTCGGGTGGTTGGCTGGTCATCCCCGCCCCTTGTCAAACTCCCAAACTCTGGGGTTGAGGGGAAAATTTGCATATTAGCCTTTTATTATATAGGACTAGAGGCCCGATGCATGAAATTCCTGCACTTGGGAGGGTCCCTCAGCCCAGCCTGTGCCCTCTTGCAGTTTGGGAACCCTCAGGGGATGTCTGACTGATGGCTTAGGGGGAGCGGGCCTAAGCCATCAGGAGGACATCCTTAGCGCTGCTGCTGAGGCAGGAGAGGCTCCTGCCACCACACTGCGCTCTCCGGCTGTGAGCCTGGCTTCTGGTTGAGCAGCGCTCCCCCTGTGGGAGCGCACTGACCACCAGGGGGCAGCTCCTGCGTTGAGCGCCCACCCCCTGGTGGTCAGTGTGCATCATAGCGACTGGTCCTTCCACCGTTCAGTTGATTTGCATATTAGCCTTTTATTATATAGGATATAGTTGGGTCTTGTTTTTTTTTAACTACTCACTAACTCTGTCTTTGGATTGGTGAGTTTAATCTACTTATATTTCGGTTTTCTTTTTAATCATTAGAAAGTATACCAAAAAGAACAGGAGAATATTTTGACACTACCAAGAAAGTTAGGGTTAGATCCTGAGGCAGACAGTAAACTAGGAATTTCTCTGAAGTTTGTTGTTTTATCTTAAAATTCATAGAACTTTTGCATTTTACTAGTACTTTATAATAAATATGACTTGTATTACATTTCTGAACTTTGAGAAAAATTAATACTATAGAAAGATACACGAGTTTACCATGTTCTCACTTCTGCTTAGATATACTGCTTTAAAAATAAATTAAATTCTACATAAGAACTATTCAATCCAATTTTATATTTATTACCATAAGCATCATAAGTTAGTTATTTTAAAGTATTCATTGTTTTTATGGTGTTTGTGCTACACATTCTCATATTGTGGCACTTTGCAAGTTAATCTAAATTTCAAACAAAATCATATTTTATACTAAAAGTATTCTATGTTTATGAAAAAATAATTTAAGTGCTATAGAAATGTGTAAAATAGAAAACAGAGGCTGTTTGAGCCCGCAACCCTGGCATGTGCCCTTGACCAGAATGGAAACCTAGGACTCGTCAGTCCGCAGGCCCACGCTCTATCCACTGAGCCAAACTGGCTAGGGCAAAACTCTTATTATTGAAAGGCTGCTATCTTTTTTCAAGTATAGGATATCTTTAATTTATATTTTAATATTATATGACAAATCTGAGGGAGAGGTTCACTTTGTCAGAATTTTGGAATTCAAACACATTTCTTTGGAGTCTTTGTCAAGTAAGTTTCTGGGATTGTTTTTGTAGACTCATAAATGGTTGGCTCAGATTTGTGGGACATTCTTTTAGCTCATTACTAGTTCTCAGGAATAGAGAGAGCAAGAAAAAAGATAAGAAACTGACTCAGAGTCATAACAAGCTAAAGATACATGAGACTTCTAATTGTATTGGAAGAGATCATTCCCCAAAAGCCTTATCTTTGTGTTTCTTGTTTTTTCTCATTAAAAAACTATAATACTAAACTATTAGATCACAGATTATTTTCTTTCTTTAAAAAGCATTTGTATTGATTTTGAGAGAGAGAGAAAAGGAAAGCGAGAGAGAAAAAACAAAACATCAGTCTGCTGCCTCCTGCATGCCCCCAACCAGGGATGGAACCTGCAACCTGGACACCTGCCCTGACTGGGAATTGAACCAGCAATTTCTGGGCATGGGATGAAGCCCAACCAACTGACCCACATGGGCCAGGGAAATAACGGATTATTTGTAAAGAGGCTGAAACCGTTGGCTGGTAATTACACCTATGTTTGAGAACTTTAAAAATGCTGGACCAAACATAAACATGGTACTAGAGCAGGGTGAAGGCTGTAGTTTTAAATGGCACATTGAAATGCACCTAGAAACTTTACATCTAAAAGCTTAACTTTTGTAGTAGAGATATACCAGGACAAAAAAAAAAAAAAAAAGGAAATTAATTGGTAAGCACCGATGAGAACATCTATAACTAGCATGAGCTCAGACAAAATAAGTCCTATCATTTTTCTCTTATCTTTGTATATAAAACACTGATCTGGATGGTAGTTTGTGACAGGGAGAGAGAGTCAACTATAATTTATCTTGCGTTAATATTATTTTGATTCTGCTTTACTTGACAACCATAAAAAAAACAGTAGGAAAATAGTGTACAGATAACACCGCTTATACAAGCTAATACAATAAGCTAAGCTGTGTTTTTCAAATTACAGGTAATGACCCATTAGTGGATTTTGAAATCAGTTTTGTGGGTCAAGACCTGCATCATAAAAAAGTAATAGGAACAAAAAAGACACCATGGAAATAAAAAGAAAATATAAGATAAGTATTATTCCATAATATTTTTTGTTGTATGTTGAGATGTAAAATTTATACCTTAGTACAGGTTATGGATAAAAATGTTCAGAAAACCTGAGTTAAAGGGTCATACTCAGAGACTCGTCGTCGATGTATCATTGTCAAACTGAGATGGAGCTCCACAGTAGAGGCCCCTGCGGTCAGCCCTGGGAACGGGGTTATTTTAGCATCTTCTCTATGTCCCAGATAATGAAAAGTAGAACACATTTAAGTCGCTCATGATGTGCAAAAGGAACATGGTAAAGTACCAGAACCTTCAAAGAGAGAACTGAAGATTCACGTTGCCCTTGCACACTGATAAAACTGATCCGAAAGCAGTCATTTTTTTCAAATGTTGACTACATGTTAGAAAGAATACAAAAGCCATACTTGTTTGACAATCTGAAAATTGGCAAGGTTTCATAAGATTTGCACTGGGCCAAGCCAAACTTACAAGTATTTCAAAAGTGATATCTAATCTATTTTATGTACTAATGAAAAAATGATAAAGAAATGTATATGGATTTTTACATTAATTTTTTTTTCAGAACATGTACTTGGAGTCACAGCAATTATATTCTGATCTCAATACTATGTATTATATACAGGTAGATCTCTGGGAATTTAGAATATTAACAAGTATATTAATTTCAGAAGGGTGAAAATAATGTGGCTTTATATCACTGAAAGGAAGTCATCTTCATGGAATTCAGTTTCTTATTACTTCTATCTACTATAGAATGTGATATTAGACCTGAATAATTTACACAGATGAGATCATGATTAATCTTGATATTGCTCTCATGAAGGCCTTTTCAAAGAAAAGAAATTTTCCTTGGTTGAACAAATGCAGGTCCTAACATAACTCAGTGTATGTTTCTTCACTTTAGATTTTGATGTGAAGTTTTAGCAAAGAAAGTATCATGATAACTCATTGGAGACTTTCCACTCTATATCAAAATTTACCTCAATTTCTTGGAGGTAAATTAGAAGAAAAAAAACGCTCATCTGTGAGGGCATTCTAACAACAATGTAATGATTTCACTGTGAGTCAGTACAATACAATAAGTATCTTGTGTACTTCCAACTTACCTTGCTACGTGATTAATTACAGGAGCAAAGTTGGTTGGCCCATACAGTTGCACAGATTTCAGACTCCTATAATAAGCCTCCATGACGCCCTCAATGCCATCACAATAGGGGTTTTGAGGGTTCCCATTCTGTAGAACATCACAGAAAAAAAAACAGTAAAAAATTAATAGTGTCAATAAAGGTCAATTGAAAAAAGAGAATAATACACACTGATGCTCATAAAGAATTTTTGGAAGAATATTCATTTATATATTTATAATTGCAAAAATTAAGTGGTCAATAATAGTTTACAATGTATTTTTTAGATTGTGGTATGATAATATAACGTGCACAATAGTTAAAAAATAGATATATTTAAAAACAATGGCAGGAGAAAATTTTAAGTAATCTTGAGAAGCTGAGTATCGCATTCTATAATTAATAGTCTTAATTTTACACAGGCCTGTGTACATGTGGAGATGAATATGTAAAAATCCTGAAAAAAAGTTAACTCTGAGTGGTTATATAATTGGGGGCTTTTATTTCACTCTTTAAACAAATCTGTATTTTCAAGTTGCATGCAGTTATGTATTAAAATCAGAAAAAAATGCTATCTATGCAGTTTTCCCTTATAGAAGGAAAAATGTAAAACATCTGCTACATGCACATATTCAGGCCATGCTTGACAACTCCAACTGGAGAAGAGGTCAGAGGGAATGTGATTTGGTGTCAGAAATATCAAGACAAGGTAAAAGGAAAAGAATCAAAGAAACATATTCATGCTGTGCAAGGGAAGTGGAGCGGCCACTAAGGAGCGATTCTGAAAGACAGCACCCAGAAGGGCAACTTTAAACCTGGAGACCTGGTCTAGCCTTTTCAAACCTTGCGTGCTCTGTTATCATTAGGTTTAATTCTCCTCGTCTAGATTCCACAGATAACACAAATAAGGCAGTGTATCAGTTACCTATTTCTATGTAGCAAATTATCCCAAAAGTTAGTGGCTCAAAACAATAAGCATTTATTATCACAAACATTTTTGGGGTGTCAGGAATCCAGGAGCAGCTTAGCCAGGAGGTTCTCACTAAAAATCTCTCATGAGTTCGCAGTCAAGATGCAGACCTGGGCATCTAAAAGGCTGACCAGAAGTGAGGATCTGCTTCCAAGAAGGCTCACTTATACAGCTACTGGCAGGAGACCAACAAGGACCCTCCATAGGGCTACTTGAGTGTTCTCACAACATGGCAGCTAACGTCCCCACAATGAACAACCCAAGAGAAAGAGCAAGAAGGAGGTCCCAATGTCTTCATAAGCTAGTCTCATACATTGAACACTATTACTTCTACTTTAATTTGTTTGCTAGAAATGAAACACTAAGTATAGTTCATGTTCAAAGGAAGGGGAATCAGGCTCCACCTCTGGAGTGGGGGGGTGATATAAATAAAAGTTGTGGATATATTTTAAAACACTGAACAGTAACAATATTTAAACATAGCAATAATTTTAGCAGGTATGTGTTTGAACAATCACAAGGAACTGCTAATGTATAACAAAAATTTGTTGACTTCTGTATACTGAGCTTTATATGAAAGTATTTACATACATTATATTTTTTATAACCACCCTAAAAAAGTAGAAAAACTAGTGTCATTTTTTCCACTTTACAAATAGACTAAGACACCGAGAATTTAAATACTGTGCCCAAAAGCCACACAACACAAATGAAATAGCCAATATTTGAACCCATGCAGTCTAACTCCAGAATCCAATCTCTTCACCACACTATGCCATCATGTTATGAAATCGAAGCATATTGAAAGACTGGGGATCTTAGGAAACTAAGCCAGATATTATCAACCACTTCAATTTTGCCATTTTGTGAGATAAGAATTTATACACGTTTTCCTTTTAATTTTGCTTTTTTTCTTCAAACTTTTATTAACTAAACCTCAAGTAAATTTTAAAAGCATAAAACTCATAAAGCATAAAACTCTTTATATTATAAAATTGGTTACAGCAGTTGATTAAAATTAAAATGTAAAAGTTCAATATTTAGCACAAAGCAGTTAAGGGTGGTTTTAATGTTAATCTGAGCTGACTTATTTAACCTTCTTTTAGATAAAATTTTACAGTGTTCTTTTCCCTCGATAAAGTATGAAGCAATTAAAATTAAAGCTCATATTCATTTTGGGCATTAAAATGTATAATATATCTTCCCTGAAGAATAATTCTGAGGTTTACAAACCAGGATAATTCTGAGCTTTCTGTCTTTTTAGCATTTGAGTGAGAGTTTATATTTCTATAAAACTATATATTTTCTCTATTTCTCTGGATTTGAAATTACAAGGTCACCATTTTTCTCACCATTTAATTTTCTTAGTGGAAAGATTTTCTTCTTAATGACAACATTGTAATGAGTTATAAAATGATTTTTAAGTCTTTTTAAAAACTCATTTCTTAAAATAATTATGTTGGAAATTAGTTTTTGCTTGTTAAGACAAATTAAAATAAGCTTGTATGAGGATCTGGCACACAAAAAAAAACACCACAGGACATTTTTTAAAATAAGAGGATTCATTTTTGTCTTACATTAATGAAGATGGCAAAGGATGCTCTATTTTATATTCCCTTTTTAATTAACAACTTTTCCATGTATAAAATAATGAATGTCAATTGGTGGAACACATAGAAATATACAGAACAGAATTCAAAATGAGCAATAATCCTACTGCGCAGGCTGCAGTGGGGAAGGGTGTCCAGCTCTCCCCCACTTTCCCTCCAGTTGGCTCCTTTCGGGATTGTAATAGGGGAGTTATATTCAGTTCTGGGCAAGAAGCCTATAGCCTATTGTTACCTACAGCCTACAATATTCTCCAGCAGGGCTAACACACTGACAAAATGCTCTCAGGAGCCCCTGCTTTATTCTTTGAAATGTTAACGGTTGCTGCCCTGAGACTGCTAACTGTGGGGGAAAGCTGAGAGAATTTGCCTTTTTATTCAATAAACAAACATCTATGGAGCTGCTATTTAATGCATATAGGGGTAAAGACCCTTGGTTGTTAAACTGTTATGTCTAGTTTAAAGAAAAGGCATACACATAGATATTAAATTGCATAGATACCTATACATGCCAAAATAAGTGAAAAGCATTAAAATTCTTTTAGATATTTAGTAGGAGAAAGTGCTCGGACAGGTGTAGCATTTCTCTATTGATCAATGCAAAACACCTTCTTTCTTATAAGGATCACTGGCCACACGACTATGAGAAATACGACCTCTGAAGGCCCACACTATTGTATTTTCAGTTACAACTCCATAAGGAGTCACCAGGAATCACAAAGATATTGGCGCAATGACTCATCATTTTCACAACCCAAAGTGCTTCACAGGTGATGCTAGGACTTTTTCCCTTTCTTTTCCCATCCCCTTTTCTTATGGGACTACATCCATTCTTACACATTTTCACATGGAAAGCCTGGGTTTCCCTGGGATCTTTTTGACTCAGCAAAACTCAATTTCAGCTTTTGAGACAACCCCAAACTCACCAAATAGGGAGTATTTAATTTTTTTAAAAGGCCTCCCTTGCCACTTGAAAGATTACATGAACTTGGTGTGGATAAAAAGATTAATGGTTGTGACTACACATCACAATTCTTACCAGGGAAACCTGAGAGTTTGTGAACATTAGGTGGTACATGAAGTGCCGTATTGACATGGGACTGAAGTTTTTGTATTTGCTATTTTGGGCACTTATAGAATATACACTGAGTGGCCAGATAATTAAGATCTCTGAACGCATAATAATCTGGCCACTCAGTGTATATTCTATAAGCTTGTATGAGGATCTGGCACACACACAAAAAACCACAGGACATTTTTTAAAATAAGAGGATTTTATTTGTGTGTGTGTGTGTGTATATATATATATATATATATATATATATATATATATATATATATATTTGAGGCCTGGTGCATGAATTCGTGCAGGGGTGGGGTCCCGCCAGCCTGGCCAGGGGGAGGGGACATGGGCAGTTAGCCAGCTTGCCTGCTGGTCGAACTCCTGGTTGAGGGGACAATTTGCATATTAGCCTTTTATTATATAGGATATACACTGAGTGGCCAGATTATTATGAGTTCAGAGATCATAATAATCTGGCCACTCAGTGTATATTGCAGTTATTTATGATGAGGTTAATTCAGAATATTTTCCTACAAATCAAGACAAATTCTACATCACTAAAGACTTATTTAACCTTTGTCTAGCTTACTTTTCTAAGTAAACAAAAGTGCTTTGAAAAAAAATTCAAGTGATATAACAATTAAGTAATATTAAAACTGAAGTATTATCAGCAGCAGCAACATCTCATTGTTTTCATAGTCATTTGGGAGATTATTTTTTATAAAGTTAAAGTGGTATGACTCTATCCTATAAGTATTTGAATTGAATTGAAAGAACAGTTCAAGATGCAAATAAGAAAAAAAGCCTTCCTTAGCTGTTATTGTAGTTATTGGCATAGGTTTGGATATAGAGAATAAATGTAGAGGTAAAAAACAAACAAAAAACAGAAGAGGAGGGGATTAGAGAGAGAGAGACAGGAAGAAAATCATACACAAGGGTGAGAGGACACTCATGGAAGGAAAAGTAATAAACCTCATTTAGTTTAACATAATTATTTCTTCTCTTAGGCTTAAAATAGCTCGTGACCTTTTTCCTGAGGCATTTAAGACTTAGAATCACATGAGTGATTTTCATGGTCTTATAAGATTCTGGGAAATGTTAATTCTCCAAGAAACAAAATCCCAACAGATATTCATTTTTATATGACATTGGGAGTGTGGCATGTGGCCTATTTCATGGAAGAAAGAATTAAACCCTATAGCAACCTTTTTATGAAAATGTGTGGGGGATAGAATAGAAAAGCAAAAATAAGTACAGCAGTAATAATATTAAAATACTGTTATGAAAACAGTATTTTATGTTATAATAATGGTGTTAATCAAACACATTTCTGAGCAATAGTATTACAGGTATTTTATAAAATGTGGCTTAGTAGTGGTTAAGACAATGGATTCTAAAATAGGATGATCTGGGTTCAAGTACTGTCTGTTAAAACCCTAGTTAAGCCTCTTAGCCTCTGAGCTGAGTGATATAACTCTTGGATGCAGTCTTCTTACCGTATTGAATATGAGTGGCACTTTACAGTAATGTGAAAGGTATGATATGTCTACCACAAAGAAGCTTTATGAAGACTGAATAAGAAAACAAGTATAAAGGACTTAGATCGATACTCAGTAATTACTTAGTAAAGATAGTATATGTGTTTATTTTTGTCTACTTTGCTTATAGAACTTAAAAAAATCCTATAATGAGCATACATTGCTTTTGTAATAAGAATAAAAACAGTAAACGAAGACCTACAAAAATATGACTGGAGAGATTATCTACCTGTTATAACATGTAATGTAGGCTAGGGAGGTGCCTCTATTAGGAAAATCTAATTTTTTCCCAAAATAATAGCTCACCATCATATATTGATTTCCCCCATTATTTATCAGGAAGTGCATGTAAGAGTAAGGCTGTCTGGGCCTCTCAGCATTATCTATGGGGAGTCTGTTTTGAAGGTAGACTGCAACACATTGCTTACCTGCAGTCACACAAATGAAAGTGGATCTATGTAAACTAAACATTAACTAGAGAAATGTTTTTATTCCATTCATATCTATTCCAGTCTACTTAAATCTTAATTAATTATAGCCATAATGCTGCTTCACATTTGAAAAAACTAATTCTAGCCATGACTAGTTCTTTAAATCTGAAATGCCATTTTAAAAGAAGTTATTTAGAAGATTTATAAATCTGATGCATTTTAGGTAGATTAAATATAGTCACACATTCTTTGATCTGCCTCCCATTGAGAGGTAAAAGTTACTCCTCCTACCTTGAAACTGGGCTGGCCTTACTGACTTGTTTGACCAAGAGAATGTGGCTCAAGGAGCTTTCCGGGACTGCCAAGGCTGTGGTATAAAGAGCCCTGTAGTCTCTGTCCCCGCCTTTTAGAATATTCACTCTGGGGAAACCAGCTGTCATGTAAGAAATCTGACTACCAGGAGACCCCAAACTGAGGAAGCCCTTGATGACCACATGGAGAGGTTGTATGTAGAAAGAGGGAAAGATGTCCAAGCAACCCAGCTATCTCAACCATCCCAGCTCAGGCATCAGACATGAGCAAAGAAGCCATCTTAGGGAGCATGCCAGCCCCAGGAGACTGGACATAAAGAAGAACAGAGGAATCCACCTGACTGCCAGAATCAAGAATATGGTTCCGTCTGAACAATTCCAGCCATCTCTGGCCAAACAAGCCATCTCAGGGGAGGCCCCAAACATTACAAGTCATTGAACAAAACAGAATGGTGTTGGTTTACACCTAAAACTTCTAGGCGGGTTTGTTATGCAGCGATAGAAAACCATAATAGACCCCCTATTTATAAATCAGATGCACTTTAGGTAGAGATTTATTGCTAATCTATTTAACTGTCTTTGTTTCCATTACTACCACATTCCTAAGCCAATCACTGAGCAAACTAAGCAGAGTCTACTGTCACAAAAGCCTGCTACATGACTAAAGCAGAAACAGTGAACCAATATTTAAAAATTCAACATGTTTGTTTGTTTCAAAATATGCAATCCTTGTGACATATTCTTACCAAAGCAAACTCATGAGATATCCTTCCATCTGGAGGCAGTTTTGCACCAAAACCTAGAGCTGGGAACATTTTATCACTGTCATAATCTTGAACGATTTCTCCCACTGCTTTCAGTGCCATCCCATAGGCGTTCAGTTGATAAGGATTCATGTAGTGGAGAGAAGTGGGCTGGGCTGGGTTGCCTGATGACAAAAAAATATTTCAAACATGAGTGATCAGGCTAAAGATACAATCTTTTGGACAACATTTTTCTTGATATCTATTTCAGAATAAAATATTTAAAAATTGTGTTTTTTCTGCCTATATCCATGGTGTGTCAAATATAGTTGTGTGTGTGTTTTTTGGTGTGGGGGGAGGGGGAGAATGGATATTAAAACAGAAAGATTTATTTTAGTAAATTCAATCACACATGTAGACAATTTCCCAAAGATATGCCAAAGTATATGCAGATTTTTTTCAGAAATTATTCTTCATTGTCAATGCCAAAGGCTATTATTGAAATTCAGTTCCAGAGTAGTATAAGAGAACTTTTGTTAATTTTATTTTATCATAATATTTAGTTTTTTAAGAAAAAAAAATGTGCCTTTAGCTTGAATTCTTATGCCTATAATCAGAAAACCCAACTGAATTAATGGGCTTGAATAATTATGAGGTTTCCTAAAGTTGTATCACAAAAATAAATTGAATATTTCAGAAGTATTCCAATTTATCCTTTTTAAAAAGGAGAGCATAGTGGTTTTCAAATTCAAGCTAATTTAAATATCTAGATCTGAAAAATGATTCAAAGTTTCTAACTAGACATTAAAGTAGGAGGCAGAAGGCCCAAGGTTGAGTCTTGCCATTTGCAGGACAATATTTTTAAAATGCCTGCGATAAATCATACCACAGTGTTTACTGGGAGGACAAGATGAGATTATGTGTGTGGAAGTGATTAAAAACAATAAAGCACCCTGGAGATGTAAGGTTTAAATGCTCCTGTTATTAATGTTGGGTCATCCACAAGGTCCTGAATTTTCAATATCTTATACTATGTGGGATGCTGCCTGTGATTAGAGATGAATGTGAGAGAAAGTAATATATGTGCTGCCACTTAAACACATTGAGCTTCACATTGAATTGCCCTAATTACCAGCACTAGGAAGCCTGAAAGTCCATTAAGTTTCCTAAGTGAAAATGAAAAAGTTAAATGGAACTCTTAATAACACATAAAACTCAGTTCTACTTTAAGACATTGCCTGAAGAAGGAAAGCCTCGAGGCATAGTTCTTTTCTGCTAAGGAAAAATAATAATAATAATAATAAGCACTTGAGATCCAGAGAGACACAAAATCAAGGAGAGATCTTCCCTTGGTATATAATGCATATAATTATATCAAGAGCATTTCTGGTCTAAAAATAATTCACTGTGTAAATGCATTTCTATTTCCAAAGGGTTACAAGCATTCAAGGGCTAGTTCCACATGACATAATTTCTGAAAAAAGTGTCTTCTGACCAAGATGGCCTTAGTATTCCCCTCAGTTTGACTAAACTTTAGCTAGGTTTCTCCTGACTATAGGCCCGAGCTCCCTTTACTCAGAGCACTCACGTTAGATAACTTGCAATTGCAAATTCTCCACCCTCTGAGGTCTAAATCTCCTACAACCCAGGAATGTCTTTCTCAAGGACCTGGGAGCCAGCCCTTTAAAACGTTATCATGAGAAAGAAAGAAATATCACATGATCTCACTCATTTGTGGAATATAATGAACAACATAAACTGATGAACAAAAACAGATCCAGAGACATAGAAACATCGAACAGACCATCAACCCTCAGAGGGATGGCAGTGTGTGTGTGTTTGGCGGGGGCAAGCGGGTTAAGAGATCAACCAAAGGACTTGTATGTATGCACATAAGCATAACCAATGGACACAGACAGTAAGGGGGTGAGGGCAAGTGCTTGGGGCCGGGGGGGTAGGGAGGGTGGAAGCAGCCAGGGAGAGGTCAATAGGGGGAAAAGGAGACATATGTAATACTTTAAACAATAAAGAATTTAAATTAAAAAATAAGAAAATAAAGAGTGATCTATTTTTTAAATTTGAACAAAAAGAAAAAGAAAGATACCATCCCTGTCACCTATAGTCTCTGTGGGACAGTAGAAGCCTAACTTTAAGAAATATTAATTAGCAAATAAAGATTGCAAAATCACACAAACCACCTCCTCTCTAATGTCCCCCAGTACTTGCCTACTGGTTCACCACAGCACTTAAATTCATTCCCTTCTTTTGTTTTGGAGGAGTTAAGTCAATATCTTTCTTCTACTGTAATAGCTTTGATCCCTATTGCAATAGTTCTGAATAGAGTCTTCCTAGCCTGTTTAATTTGTCTGGAACAATTTTTCTTTGACAATTTTCTTCTAAAGTAGGAATTTTGCCACTTAGTCAAAAGTCCACTGGAGCCACATATAAGCAATACCATTCCTTGACTAAGTGGTTATTTAGCCACACTCTCAAATATAAGGGTTGTTACCCAATGGTTGCAATATGGCAACTAATTCAATTTTATTTAGAAAACCACAACCTAAAATAAAAATACCACTAATATTCCCAGCATGCCTCATGCACAAGTGGGCTTGCTCCTACCCATTCAAAGATGTTGCTTAACTCTTTCCAGCAACTTCATTCAGACCAGTCTTTTCACTGGACCGCTAATGGTATCTTCCTTCCTATCGTGACCTCTCAAGTTTCCACCCTGTACTGAAATTCGCTTTATTCTCCTCCAGCTTATGTCCTCCTTGTTTCTACCAGCACTTACTGTCCTCTCCTACTCTTAGGGCTCTTGTGTTCTGTACCACAAAATATAGCAATTTGCCAAACTGAGTGTCAATTTCTGAATCTGAGGCCGTGTTTGTACCACCTCTGTATCTGCAACAATGTCTATGAAGAATGAATTTGTAGTAGGTTGCTAACATTGGAGCCCAATTAATAATAATGGTAATTATAATAGCATGGAATCTAACATGTATTGAACTCCTTACTTCATATTTCACTTATTCCTTTTCAATGATGTATGGGTACTTTTATTATACCTACTTTTTAGATTACATAATTTTCAGATTAAATAACTTGCCCTAAATCACACAACAATACTTGGTAAAACTAGAATATGAATCTAGGCAATTGGGTTCCATAGTTCCTACTCTTAGCTATAACTCTTACTTAGGGGTCTTGTAATATTTTAAACCCTGAATATTATCAAATTGATATCTAATTTTGCTTTAGAGATACACCATGCCTTTGTAAAATGATCCTACTTGGATATGATTATTTTTTTAAAAGCTCTTTTACAAAAGCTTTGTCGAGATATAATTCATATAACTTACAATTCACCCTTTTAAACTATGCAACTCAAAAATTTTAAGTATATTCACATATATATATATATATATATATATATATATATATATATATCTCCATCACTACAATCAATTTTAGAACATTTTCATCACCTCAGGACTTGTTTCCTGAGCCCATGCAGCCCAGCAGACTTACTTCTTCTAAGGCTCACTTCTTCTACCACTGTGACTTTCTAAATAAATTTTGGCTTATATTTTTTTAAAAAAAAATTAAAAAAGAAGATGAAATTCTGTAGCTATTCACTATCATTTCCTTGTCAGTCCATTCATCCCAGCCCTAAATAATAACTAATCTACTTTCTGTCTCTGTTAATTTGGGAATTCTGGACATTTCATATAAGTTGAGTTACATATGATATGGTCTTTTGTGACTAGCTTCTTTCACTCCATAGTCATTTCAAGGTTCATCTATGTTGTAGCATGTTTCACTTCATATTTCATTCCTGTTATTGCTGAATAGTATTCATATCAACATACCACATTTTTCTATCAATTTATGAGCTCATGGACATTTGGGTTATTTTCACATTTTGGCTATGATGCTAAAAATATTTGTGTACAAGATTTTGTATGGAGGCATGGTTTCATCTCTCTTCTGTTTATATCCAGGAGTGAAATTGCTGGGTCATATGGTAATTGTAATAACTTGAGAAACCGTCAAAGTATTTTCCAAAGTGGCTGCACCATTTTACATTATCACCCGCAGAGTATGAGGATTCCAATTTCTCTACATGCTTACCAATACTTGTTAACTGATTTGTAGATTATGGCCAACTGAGAATTGTGAATCATTTTCCCCCCCTTAAGTCTGCTTTCAATTGGGTCAGTTTCCCATTTCCTCAAATTTTGATAGAGATTAAATTGAAACTGGAGATCAATTTGAGAAATATTACCATCTTAACAGTGTCAAATTTTCCAATCAATAAATGGCATGTTTTTTCCACTTATTTAGACCTTTAATCTTTCAACAATTGTTTTTCTGAATAGTTTTTAGAGTATATGTTTTATACTCACTTTGTTAAATTTACTCCTCAGTATTGGATTCCTTTTGATACTATCCTATCTAATAAAAGAGTAATATGCAAATTGACCATACCTCTGCTACACCAACAAGCCACACCCACCAGCCGTGCCCACCAGCCAATCAGGAGGGAATATGCAAATAAACCCAACCAAGATGACTGCAGCCACAGAGAGCAGGAGGGAGGCTTGGGTTTCCCTGGTGGAGGAAGCCAAGCGTTCTGCCTGCCCTTGCCGAGCCAGGCCTCCATTCAATGCTACAAAGTTTCAATTATAGAAGATAAATAAATCCCAACAGAAATGGTGGCAGCCACCGAGGTAGAGAGAGCAGGAGGCTAGGGTTGCTCACAGTGATGGAGGAAGCCAAGCTTATGCAGCCCTGGCCTGCTTTGGCCTCCACTTAAGGCTACAAAGTTTCAATTATAGAAGATACATAAATCCCAACAAAAATGGCTGCTGCCACACAGCAAGCAGAAGGCTTGGCTCCACTCCAGGCTACAAAGTTTCAATAGTAGAAGATAAATAAATCCCAGATACCAGGGCCTCTGCTTGGGTCACCAGGGGGCATGGCCAACCTGCAAACCACCACAGGCCCCTCGCCCAGGCTGTCCCACACCCCAAGGGAACCCCCACCCTGATCCGGGACACCCTTCAGGGAAAACCAGCTGGCCCCCACCCATGCACCAGGCCTCTATCCTATCTAATAAAAGAGTAATATGCAGATTGACCATCACTCCAACACACAAGATGGCTGCCCCCATGTGGCCAAAGATCCTGCCCCCATGTGGACACAAGATGGCCACCACAAGATGGCCAGCAGGGGAGGGCAGTTGGGAAGAACCAGGCCTGCAAGGGAGGGCAGTTGTGGGCGATCAGGCCAGCAGGGGAGGGCAGTTGGGAGGGACCAGGCCTGCAAGGGAGGGCAGTTGGGGGCGATCAAGCCTGCAGGGGAGGGCAGTTAGGGGTGACCAGGCCTGCAGGGGAAGGCAGTTAGGGGCAAACAGGCTGGCAGGGGAGCAGTTAGGCATCAATCAGGCTGTTAGGGGAGTGGTTAGGGGGTGATCAGGCTGGCAGGCAGAAACGGTTAGGGACAATCAGGAAGGCAAGCAGGCAAGCAGTTGGGAACCAGCAGTCCTGGACTGTGAGAGGGATGTCCACTGGGATTGGGCCTAAATGGGCAGTCAGACATCCCTCGAGGGGTCCCAGATTGGAGAGGGTGCAGGCTGAGCTGAGGGACACCCCCCCCCCATGCACGAATTTCGTGCACCGGGCCTCTAGTTGTAAATAGAATTGTTTTCATAATTTCATTTTCTGATTGTTGACTGGAAGTGTATAGGAAAAAACATACTTTATATATTGATATTTTACCCTTCAATCTTACTGAATTCATTTGTAGGTTCTAATAGATCTTAAATAGGTTAATTAGGATTTTCTATATACCAGATTATGTCATCTGCAAAAAAAAAAAAATGGTTTAACTTGTTTATTTCCAATCTGGATATATTTTATACCTTTTCTTGCCTAGTTGCTCTGGATACAACCTCCAGTACAATGTTGGATAGAAGTGGTAATAGTAGACATTCTGTCCTATTCCTTATCTTAGGGGGGAAGCAGCCAGCTTTTCGCTATTAAGTATAATGTTAGCTATGAGTTTTTCATTTAGTCCCTTCTTTATTAAGGCAACTTCTATTCCTAGTTTGTTAAGTGTTTTATCATGAAAGTATGTTGGACTTTGTCAAATGGTTTTTCTGCATCAATTGAGATAACTATGTGGTTTTTAAATAATTTTCTAATTACCTTATTTGATTTTTTAATATTAAGACAATGTAGTGCATTCCTGTGAAAAATCTTAGTTGTATTGCTGAACTCAATTTGCTAACATTTTATTGAGAATTTTTATATCCATTTTCCATAAAATATATTGATCTTTAGTTTTTCTTTTCTTGTGATATCTTTGTCTGGTTTGGGTATCAAGGTAATACTGACCACATGGAATGAGTTGGGAAGTGTTCCCTCCTCTTCTATTTTTTGGGAGAATTTGTGAAGAATTTTTATTAATTCTCCTTTAACTATGTGGTAGGATTCACCAGTGAAGGTATCTGGACTTTGGTCCAGATAAACATTGTGGGTAGTGTTAAAATTTTATTACAAAATTCAATTTATTATTAAAGTTCTGTTCAGATTATCTATTTTTAAACTCAGTTTCAAAAGGTTTTGTCTTTCTATTGAATAGATTCTTGCTCTTCTTGCTAATGTTCATCAGTGAATAAAAGCTAGTATTTTAAACCAGTGAGGCTTTAGGTTTTACTTCTATGTTCCATATTTTACTGAATAAAACACATGAGTAAAAATCATTAACTTGAAGTCATAATGCTGGAGAATAAATTTAACATGCAGTGTAAGGTTCCTGAATTATAGTTTGGTTCCCTAGTCTCTATTTCTAACTCAAGAATTAATAAGCCAAGATGTATTTATTACTAAAAAGATATTCTGGATCATTTTTCCCCATTGTATAAGAGGACAATTGAAATAAGTGATTTCCAAGGTGCTTTCTTACCTAAAAATTCTATTATTTTGTGACATGTGAGTCACTGTGAAAAACATGTGAGGTAAAGGAAATATAATGTGAGGAACATAATAAGCACAATAAATAATTTGGAAAAAAAACCTAGATAAATATAAACTGATGACTACTACTTCTGGTAAAAGTTAAATAATGAGATTCATGTTCTAATGATACATAATTATATCAGATGACTGTCCTATTTGAAATAAAGTTACTTCAAAATAAAATTAAAAGTCCACTACTTTTCTTTTTTAAAATATTTGATATGCAAATTATAAATATCTGCACATGGACTTAGATGACACCTCATCTGAATTAAATATAAGTATGGTAACATGAATAATTCTTAAAAATAAATATTCAAGTAAAAATAAAGTATGTCAAATAAGGTACATGTACTTGAATTACATTTATATAAATTAGCACACATAGAAATACTGTAAAAATGAGGACTATAATTAAATTTCAGGATTATAATTATGTATGGAGAAGAGGGGAGGATAGGAGAAATGGGGTGGGGTACATAATGGGCTTAACTAAATCTAGAATTTTCTTTTTAAAAATATGCAAAACAAAAATGACCATATTTTGATATTTAATAAGTTTGAATGGGACTATTACATACTTTTGTTATATTTCTTGTAGCCCTCTCTATACCTGAACTAATTCATAATGTTAAAAAGAAAAAGGAAAATTTATCTGAATATCTGAATTTTATATGAATCACTTCAAAAGTATGAAAATATAGAAATAAAATATCAAAACATTATGAAAATAAATATTTATATTTCACTAAGTTGCTGATCATTTTTATTAAGGGGTAGTCATAATACTCACCATTTGATGCTGTAAAATCAATAGCCACCGTGAAATTGATTTGTGTTCTAGAATATAAGTAAATGAAAATCATTAATAATGAAATAATTTCACAAAAAGTTTGATTTCCATTTGTGTTACCATATTTTTAACATAATTAATTTTCTTAAATATTACTGGCAACTATGTTACAGTACAGACTGGATAGCATCAGATAGGCAGTTTTCAATGGTAAGAACTTGGTAAAATACCTTTACAATTATACACCTGCAAAATAAAACATAAGGTGTCCGCAATAAAAATGAAGAAGTCAAACTGCAAATAATTATTTGCCAGTCTCCAATGTCAGCATTCATTTTTAATTTGCTTTCAAAACTACTCTATAATCCATGTTAAATTATTATGCCCTTAAAAGTATGACATGGCTAAAATAATCTCTAGGACTCTAGTAATATCATTTCTTGAACTCATTCTTTCCAACAATCATAAAACACGTGATTTTCTCCTGCTTTCCTAAAAAAATGAAGTATTTCAGACACAGATCCATCTCTCAGTGATTACTGCCTTCTGGTGTGTGTATGTGTGTGTGTGTGTGTGTGTGTGTGTGTGTGTGTGTGTGTGTAGATATAAATGTTTATATAGATAAAATTGGTTGCACATACTTTCAACAATTGATAATTAACCCAAAATAATTTGGGGGGGATTATATTGTTCCTTTTTTTCTGATAGAAAGATATACCTCTGAGTCTTTCTATAAGTAATTTAGCCTCTTTTTCACCAAGTAAGGCATAAAAACACAATTATGTGACAATTATATGATTACTGGGATAACCTGCATCATATCTAATTTAAAAAATAATTTTAATTGAAAAAGCAAATCATTTTAAAACATGACTACTTCGACTATTTTTATTAACAAATTACTTTGACACTTCACAATTGATTTACCACTTCAAGTCTAAAAGTGTTGTTTAAATGGTGGTAGTGTTGCTGGAGGTGATGGTGATGATGATGATGATGATGATGGTGATGATGATGATGATGATGATGTTAGGTATTTCAGCACAGGATCCCTTTTAGTTCTCTTAGCACTAACTATAGTAATATTTCCTTCTGTCTTTAAAAATTAAGCCTGAAGCCGAAACCGGTTTGGCTCAGTGGATAGAGCGTCGGCCTGCAAAATGAAGGGTCCCGTGTTCGATTCCGGTCAAGGGCATGTACCTTGGTTGCGGGCACATCCCCAGTGGAAGGTGTGCAGGAGGCAGCTGATTGATGTTTCTCTCTCATCGATGTTTCTAGCTCTCTATCCCTCTCCCTTCCCCTATGTAAAATATCAATAAAATATATTTTAAAAAAATTAAGCCTGAAGAGCCCTAAATATCAGGTACTGAAAAAAACTCAATCATTTTTTCCTAAGGAATGTATCTTTTATGCTTTACATTTAATAAAAAAAACTAATAAAGATTCTCTTTATAGCTACATGGTAATTTCTTCTTAGATTAGAAATTAGGTTTATAGGCTAAGAATATAGGTTAATTTGGAACATACACTAACCAGTATGAACCAAAATGAGTTTTAAAATTTTTAGAAAAGAATATAGGGACATACTTGGGATACATTCTGAGATAATAAATGTTTTTAAGGAACTTGAAAGAATTGTCACCATCGGTGAATTACTTTGTCATTCTGCAGAAAGGAACTGAACTGACTGTACTACAGGGAGTATGGTGTATTAGAAAGGGTATAGCTTCTGAGTCTGAAAAAGCTGGGTTTGAATTCCAACAATCTAGTTACTGACATTAGTCAAGTTTTAAAAGTCTCAGAGGGAAGGTCTGGCACAATAACTCTCTCTCTCTCTCACTCTCTCTCCCTTCTTTCATTGTTAATCCTCACCTGAGGATCTTTTTCCCATTGCATTTTAAAGAGAAAGGAAGGGAGGGAAAACGAGGGGGAGAGGGAGAGAGAGACAGAGAGAGAAACATCAATGTGAGAGAGACATTGATTGGTTGCCCCTTGCAGGAGCCTGGATGGGGGCGGGATGACCTGCAACCCAGGTAAGTGCCTTGGACTGGAATCCAACCCGTGATTTTTCGCTGTGTGGCCCAACGCTCCAACCACTTTGCTATAAGGGCCAGAGCTCAATTCTCTATTATAACAGTGTTTTGCACAATGCTTTCCACATATTGGAATGCACACCTTGTGGTTGATTGATTTCAAGATTTGATTGGTTCTTTGCCTCATTCTGCATGTCAGAAAGAATCTTACTATTTTACCATTCTGAATCAGCAGTATGCAAATCAGAAGAAAAATATGATAGCTCATTACACAAAATGTTTCATGGTTGTGACAGTCCCTTAGCCTGTTATTACACCATTTGGATTTTTCATTTAAAAAACTATAATTCAACAATTATTTATTGAGCATTTTCTGATGGTCAAGCCCTGTGTTTAAGTGATAAAGAGAAAACAGTAGCAAACCAAACACTATCCTTGAAAACTCATAGAGTTTACAATTCCAGCTTCTTACTATCAAAAAAATGACAAAAATAGCACAGGAGTTTATAACAATTCATAGTTAATAACATAACTGTGCATTTAAAATTTGTTCATTCCCATGATTTCTAAGAATTTGACATTAATATAATAATGTATACTTACTATATACCAAGTGTATTTTGAAAAAAATTCAATAAAAGTTTTTTTTCAAGTTGCTAGCAAACCCATAACTTTAGACTATAAGGCAGATTTCTTCAAGGATCTGATAAATGATTTGTGTCATAAAAGTAAGCCAGACAAAACATCTTCATTATTAATCTTGTTACCCTTTTTCATTCTTCAATATTGCTTGAAGACTAATATTAGAGAAAAAATCAATCATGTGTCAAAGTAAGAAATCTGAATTTACAGGCAATGATTGACATAATATTCATAAAACTATCATATGTAAGTCTCAAAATATTCTGTTCAAGAAGTGTCACTTTAGCTGTCATTTTGTTTTACTATATTCTACATTTATGTTATATCATATTCTAGAGTATAAAACAAGCTATGCCTGCCAAATTTCATGAGTTAGTAGTAACATCTTATGAGACTTCCCAATTCATACACCCTACTACTGCTAAAATACATACTTGGAAAAAGTCCTTATTTTACTCTGCCACCTTTCCAAAAGCTGTGAATGACAGATAAATCAGATGTCAAGATGGAAAATTTAACTAGCAAAGCAAAGATCCATAGAAAACACCTATAGGTGTGCATATCGAAGAAAACTGCACATATGTATGTACTCCCACACACATGCACATATAGAATAATACCATCTAAAATAACTTTCCTACAACTGTCTTTATACATTAATTCTTGAGAAATAACAACTGTGCTGGGGGTGTACTGCATTATTTTCTTCCCAATTTCAAATTATGTTCAGTTGCACAAACTTGACATTATTAACATGAAAGATAAACTTTCCTCCATCCTTCTTTAAATGAATCTTGACAAAGGCAGATTCAGATCCACAAGCTGTTGGATTCTAGAACCCAAAAATGCAGATGAGATGTCCACCCACTCTTAATATCCCTCTCATGATTGCCATGCTGGCATCAAGACTTTGCTTCTGCCTTGATTTACTGGCAATGCAATCAGGTTCCTACTTCAGTTCTAGAACCTGCCCTACACCTGTTCACTTGCCTCTGGCATTATCATCAGCCTAATCCTGCATAACCCCAGCTCACTGTGGGCTAAACCTTGAATCCTTTTCTGTCTTACCTTTTTCCTCTTTCGTAAAAGTAGTTCAACTACCTAATTGGCAACACAAACAGCAGCCAGATTCTAAGTTTTGCTGCATCTTCACAATCCCTGCTTCCCATGCCCATAAACATTAGAGGATTCATTACCCTTGACAACTGAGATCTGCTAGAATGAGGGCAGGCTTTGAGATGCAAATTCAAATAGAAATACTTTCACTACTTGCAATGTGATCTTGGGAAAGCTATTCAACCTCTTTGCACCTCATTTGCAGTAAGTTAAGAATAATAAAACCTCTTTTGGATTATTTATCATAAAAACTCATAGTAAAGTGGGAATAGAGGGAACATATCTCAATGTAATAAAGGCCATATATGACAAATCCACAGCCAACATCATACTCAATGGGCAAAAACTAAAAGCATTTTCCTTAAGATCAGGAACAAGACAGGGATGTCTGGTAGCACCACTCTTATTCAACATAATACTGGAAGTCCTACCCACAGCAACCAGACAGGAAGAAGAAATAAAAGGCATCCAAATTGAAAAGGAAGAAGTAAAACTGACATTATTTGTACATGACATTATACTATATATAGGGAACCCTAAAGATTTCGCCAAGGAACTACTAGAACTGATAAATGAATTTAGTCAAATACCAGGATACAAAATACCCAGAAATCAGTTGCAGGTCTATACACCAACAATGAACTATCAGAAAGGTGAACTAAGAAAACAATCCCATTCACAATTGCATTAAAAAATACCTTGTAATAAATTTAACCAAGATGTAAAAGTCCTGTACTTGGAAAATTATAAGACACTGAGGAAAGAAACTGAAGAAAATCAAATAAGTGAAAGCATATACCATGTTCATGGATAAGAATTAACATCATTAAAATGTCCATACTACCCAAAGCAATCTATAGATTCAACTATTCCTATCAAGATACCAATGGCATATTCCACAGAACAATAACAGATGTCCCAGAAATTTATATGGAACCAAAAAAGACCCTAAATAGCCAAAGAAATCTTGAGAAATAATAACAAAGTTGGAAGAATCATACTACTTGTTATCAAGTTATACTACAAAGCTGCTGTACCCAAAACAGCCTGGTACTGGCATAAAAAGCAGACATATAGATCAATGGACAGAACAGAGAGCCCAGAAATAAACCTACACCTTTATGGTCAATTAATATTAACAAAGAAGACAAGAACATAAAATGCAATAAAGACAGTCTATTCAATAAATGATATTAGGACAGATACACGTAAAAAAGTAAAACTAGACCACCTTCTTACACTGCACACAAGAATAAATTCAAAATGGATTAAAGACTTAAATGTTAGACTCAAAACAATAAAAATCTTAGAAGAAAACACAGGCAATAAAATCTTAGACATTTCTCATAGCCATATTTTTTTCTGATAAATCTCCTCAGGCAAGGCAAACAGAAGAAAAAATAAACAAATGGGAATACATCAAACTAAAAAGTTTATGCATAGCCAAGGAAACCACCATCAAAATGAAAAGACAATCCACTGAATGGGAGAACATATTAATCAATACATCTGATAAAGGTTTAATATTCAAAATTTTATAAACAAGTTTTAAAACACAACACCAAAAAGAAACACACACACACACACACTTACACAAACAATCCAATTACTAAATGGGCAAAGCACTTGAATAGACAATTCTCCAAAGAGGACATACAAATGGCCAATAGATATGAAAAGATGCTCAAAGTCGCCAATCATCAGAGGGATGCAAATTAAAACCACAATGAGATATCACTTCACACTTGTCAGAATGGGTATCATCAATAAGTCAACAAAAAAGTGTTGGTGAGGATGTGGAGAAAAGGGAACCCTCATGTATTGTTGGTGGGAATGCTGCCACTGTGGAAAACAGTATAGCAGTTCCTCAAAAAAATAAAAATGTAAGTGCCTTATGATAACCCAGCAATCCCACTTCTGAGAATATATCTGAAGAAACCTGAAACACTAACTCGAAAGAATATATGCATCCCTATGTTCATTGCAGCGTTATTTACGATGGCCAAGATTTGGAAGCAGCCCAAGTGCCCATCAGCAGATGAGTGGATAAAACAAGTATGGTACATTTACACAATAGAAAGCTGCCTGGCCATGGAGGGGAAGAAAATCCTGCCTTTTGCAGAGACGTGGATAGGCCTGGAGAGTATTGTGCTGGGTGGAGGGGGCCAGTGAGAGAGGGACGGGAGTCATGTGATTTTGCTTATATGTGGAGTTTAATGAACAGAATAAACTATCAAAATAGAAACAGAGTCGCCCTAGCTGGTTTGGCTCAGTGGATAGAGTGTCGGCCTGCGGACTGAAAGGTCCCAGGTTCGATTCCAGTCAAGGGCACATGCCCAGGTTGCGGGCTCGATCCCCAGTGGGGGGCGTGCAGGAGGCAGCCAATCAATGATTCTCTCATCATTGATTTCTATCTCTCGCTCTTCCTCTCCTTTCCTCTCTGAAATCAATAAAAATATATTAAAAAAAAAACAGAAACAGAGTCACAGCCATCAGAGGGGAAGAAGAGAGGGGCTGAGTGAAAAAGGTAAAGGGATTAAGAAGGAAAAAAAAAAAGAAAAAGAAAAGCACCACAAAATCTCATAGACTGACAATAGTATGGTCATTGCCAGAGGGAAAGGGGGTCATGGGGTGGCAGGAGAAGATAAATGGGGAATAAGTGGTGATGGAAAGAGATATGACTTGGGGTGGTGAACACACAATACAAAATACAGATGATGTATTATAGAACTGTGTACCTTAAACCTATATAATTTTATTAACCAATGTCACCTCAATAAATTCAATTTAAAAATAAAAAATAAAATTTTTAAGGACAGATTTCCTTAGGATCCCTAAATCTCATGACATGCAGCTATGGGGCTGGACAACAACACGATGGGCAACCACTGTGCTGGACACTATCAAGACAGGCAGCTACTATTGCAGGAGGCAGCTTCCCAGCCGGCCATTATCGTGAGAGGAAGACCCTACCATGAGAGGCTGTCACTATCAGGCAGCTACCGGCTGGGCACTATCAGGCACTATTGTAAGAGGCAACTACCCAGCCAGGAACTATCAGGAGAGGCAGCTACAGGGGCCAGACTATGTTAGAACAGGCATCTGCATGGCCATTTCTGTGATACATAATAATAATAAGGGGAAAAGTACAATATGGTCTTGATTGGAGAAAAACAAACAAAGAACCCTTCCTTGGATTGTTGTTGTGAGGATGAGAAAAGCATCTGTCCTTTAGCCGACACTCAGTAAGTAGCTGTTATAATTACTATCCCATTATTGATGCTAGTTTTGCAGGACTTGACTTTTGCGCACTTCTTTGAAAACTGGAAAATTCCGTGCTTATTACATTTCTGGAACTGCCAGAGAGCTGCAGGTTATACCTCAGCACCTGACCCGCCCATGCCAGATTTCCTGTCCTCTCACCAGCCCCTAAGGCCCTAACATGCCCCACCTCAAACTGAACCAGGAGTGATCTAACCTGTTACTAGTAGAACTTATCTGGGTCCTTCCTCAAACCAAACCCCTCTGCATTAAGTAATTGTAAGCCTTCACCCTGGCCTTATTTTCCTATCGCTCCAAGCTTTCTGGATTTCTCAGGGATCAGTGAAATGTCAAAAGGAAGAATAAACTGGAGACAAGTGATGTGATTCTTCAACTATTTATGCTAATAATCTTTGTCTTTACTAAATCTAGTTTTCACAAATTAACAAACCTTTGTGCTTTCTCTAGACTGAAGACTGATTTCAGTTTTGTTTTTGTTTTTAAAACAGTAAGAATGGTCCAAAGTACAACTTCTCAAGGTCTTATAGTTCAAGAACTCATCTCATCAGGGAAGGTATGCAAGATGTCCAACTTTTTTTTCAAACCACTAGTTTAGAGGATATCTCATGAATGGCATAATCAAAATATCAACCGCAAACAAAAAATATAAGAACAACCTAGCCGAATCCCCTTTTCACTAAGGTAGGTACTGAGGAGGCACTGATGCTTAGTAGAAAGACTATGAACTTCTGAATCATAGACAAGTCTGAAACCCAGAATCACAACTGGTGATTTGAAAAATTTGCAAAATTGCCAAGTGTCTGAGCCCCAGTAATCTCATGATAAATAGGTAATAGCTACTCAAAAGAAGTCCTCTAATTATCTATCTATCCTATCTAATAAAAGAGTAATATGCAAATTAACCATCACTCCACGACAAAAATGGTGGCGCCCATAGCCACAAGGTGGCGGCGCCCAGTCTTCTCAGGCCCGCCAGAGTCCCCCAGTCCCAGGGAGGGGCTGCTGCTGAGAGACGGCTGCGTAAGCGGCCTGGCGGAATGCTGCTCAGAGGCCCTCCTGACCCTTTATAAAAAACAAAAACAAATTCACTCCCCACGGAGTGATCCCCCACACACACACCTGCAGCCTGGGGTCTCAGCCTGGAAAGCAACCGCACCCCCATGGAGTGATCCCCTCCCAGTGGCAGCCTGGAAAGCTACCGCACCCCCATGCAGTGAATCCCTCACAGCAGCAGCCTGGGCTGTCAGCCTGGGAAGCGGCCGCACCCACCCCCATGCAGTGAACCCCTCCCAGTGGCAGCCTGGGCTGTCAGGAGAGGGCAGTTGGGGACGATCGGGCCTGCAGGGGAGCAGTTAGGCATCGATCAGGCTGGCAGGGGTGTGGTTAGGGGGTGATCAGGCTGGCAGGCAGAAGCGGTTAGGGGCAATCAGGAAGGCAGGCGAGCAGTTGGGAGCCAGCAGTCCCGATTGTGAAAGGGATGTCTGACTATCTGTTTAGGATCGGGCCTAAATAGGCAGTCGGACATCCCCCGAGGGGTCCCAGATTGGAGAAGGTGCAGGTTGGACTGAGGGACAACCCCCCCAATGCATGAATTTTGTGCACCAGGCCTCTAGTACATACATATAAAAGCCTAAGCGACCGAACAACCAAATGACCGGTCACTATGCCACACACTGACCACTAGGGGGCAGGTGCTCAATGCAGGAACTGCCCCCTGGTGGTCAGTGCACTCTCACAGCCAACCTCCTGCAACCGGCCAACCTCCCATGGTCCCACTCTCTGGCCGGCCAACCTCCCATGGTCCCTGCCCCCGACTGTGATCAGGCCGGACTGGGCCAGATGGCCTCAATTGGCCCCAACCGCCGGCCAGGCTGAGGAATCCCACCCATGCACCAGGAATTCGTGCACCGGGCCTCTAGTTAGAAATAAAACCCCAAAGTACCTGCACATAACAAATATTCTACAGGCTGTAGGAAAGCTCCGTTTGGCAATCCATGCCATTCTCTACTGGTTCATATTAATTCTTTCCTCTGGGGTAGAAGAATCAGCTCTCTCTTTACATTAACGTGTGTGTGTGTGTGTGTGTGTGTGTTTTCATTAATTCTTCCCATTGTGTTTGTGAGATATAAAGGTGGCTCCGTCTTGAAACTAATATAACATTTTGACTCCTGAATGAATGCTGAGCCTTGATTGTGGAATGAGTTATGGAATGTACATTAGAACTCTGGGCTAATTACAAATTCCCATTGGTTCTGCCTTGTTGGGTTCGAGCCCCTCTGCTAGGGACTGGCCCTTCATGGATGCTGGGTATTAGAGAAGATATGAGTAGTTGTAGGCTTATAGGAGAGTCTTTATTGCAGACCAAGTAGCCATTGCTAACAAGGAGCTATCAGACAGAACAGTTCTTCAAAGTAGCCTTACAGAGCAGTAGCTGTGCAAAGCAGCCTCAGCAAACACAGGAGTCATTGTACACATAAAAGCAGAGAGTCGGCCTGTGGACCAACGGGTCCCGGGTTCGATTCTGGTTGGGGGCACATGCCTGGGTTGCAGGCTCCATCCAACGTGCAGGAGGCAGCCAGCCAATGGTTCCCTCTCATCATTGATGTTTCTATATCCCTCTTCCTCTCCCTTCCTCTCTGAAATCAATAAAAACATGTTTTTTTTAAAAAGCAGCCTTGCCCTGGCTGGTCAGTAACACATCTTTATACCAACTTAGACAAAAGAAGCTTCTTGCCAAATAGTGGCGTCAATACTTGGGCTACAGAAATGCACGCCTACGCGTTGCATACAGTACAATCGTGGTGTCCTTGCTTTTGCACCTGCGTATGGTAAGTTGGACTTGGTAACTTGGCCTTGAACATCCAGGGTACTCTGATCAGGGCTCCCACATGCCTCCAGAGCAAGAGGCCCTCAACGTTATCCATGTCTTAACAGGCCCTGGATCCCGAGCTTCCCAGCACCTGGTTCCTTTGCTCACCCAAGCTTTCCTTTCCCAGCCTGGAGGCTCGCTGCTTAGGAAACATAAGCACACAGTCTGGGGTGTGGAAGGCACTAACATATCCATGTCAAGAAACACCCAAGAAGCACCTCTTCTGTTAAGATCCTTAATGAACTCTCGATCTAGTGATGGAACTGTCAGCCACTTGCTCTGGTTTTGGCCCCGGCACATTTTACTTCACCGTGCTGGTCAGTGGTGTGTCGATGATGGGGCAATGAACCCCCAACCAGTACAGGCAGTAAGGAGTGTCTGTAGATAACTTAAAAACAAAAGTGTAATCTTCTAATGTTCAATTTACATTCCAATATCACCATATACCAGCAATCTAAGCAACGTCAGTGATAAATTCTCCCACCCTACCAAAACCTGCCCTTAGTAAGCTACCCTTATTTGTTTCTTTTCCCCAGCCCAACCTTTCAATTGCCCACCAAAGAGATACTATTTTAGAGATAGTATGGCTAAAAGTGCACACTCCGATCATGAAACATAACTAAGAAGCAGCCTGATACAAAATAGATTATCGATATTTTGGCTATACCAGCCGTGGTTATAATGATGATACTACATAAGTTTCCTCTGACTTTGAAATAGATAGCTCTGAAAACATCAAACTGGTAATCCCCCAAGAGATAACTAGACGTCGATAGACTTCTAAAGCATGCATTTGACATGTTAAAAAATTAGAGTCAAGAATTAACCAAAAAAATGTTGATGAGTCTTAATATGTATAAAAGTTTCTCTCCTAAATTTTAGGTTAGATGAGTTTAGTTTATGTATGGTAATGTTCTATGTGAATGTACTTATACGAGGCAGAATGGCTTTATTTTAATTAGATTTATCCCCATTTAGTGCTGCAGGGTTTAGCTCTCCACTGATTTGATGAAAGCAAAACACTTGGGTGCCACCACAAGAAGCACTATAAAAAATCCTGGACATGTATATTCAGTTTTCAAATAAGAAATTGGATTTGAAAAAATCCAAAAGCCTTATAGTGTTTCATGTTCTGGTAAGATGTGCTCCCTTAGGCAACATAACCAATATACTGCCACCAATTTTAAAAAACTAAGGCAAACATTTAACAGCATCACTGCACTGGCTTCAAGTATTTTTAAGGAAAAAAAGAATCCTTATGGAGCTTGTTGATAACAGAACTTACTGATAATCAACTCATATTTAAAATAAACAGTATCAAGAAGCCCACTTTAGTCTTTAAATTAGTTTACAGCAGTAGGTAGCTCTTCCTTCTCCCCTCCCCCAATTATTGATAAACCTTTTATCAATAATGTCAGACAAATTTTAGATTCAGGGTCATGAGTTGGCTTGAGACCGACTAGAATCAAAAGAATGAACTGGCATTCCTGGAAAGATAATTGAACACCAAAAAAAAATGACTTTTATTGACTTTGTAAATTTGAATATATCTTTTTTTCTCTCCATGTCTCGGATAAATAGGACAACTACCACCAATGATATTATGATGATCAAATGAATAAAATTTATTGGAATTTTAAAGAAATTCAAATTATTCAGAAAAATGATAGTAGCGTTTACTGAAGGTTAACATATGCCATTTAATCCACATAGCTTCTCTACGAGACAGGCATTTTTATTTTTATTCCTAGTTCATAGAAATGGAAACAAGCTATGCTAACAAGAGACAGATCTAGGATTTGAACTACACGGTTAATGCCAGAGCCCAGCTTGTTAGCCCCTACTATGCACTACCTCAATTATCAGCAACCACCTCTGTACAATACACTTGACCTCTTGTCAAACATTTACCTCTTATTTTGATTCTTGCCCAGAACTTGCCCACTTAGCATCTCCCTATTACCTTCTCTCATGTTTCCTTTCTAACATGTGAGGAGAATAAGCACCTGATGCTTCTAGTCTTGACCTGCCTCTCTCCAAGTCACTGCAAACCCAGATACGGAGTTAAGTTGAGAACATTTCTGGCAGAGGCAACACAAAAGCATTTTTTCTTATCCCAGAAAGCCTGGTTCATCTGTTTTGTTTGGTAATTGTGGTATGAGGCATGCAAAGAGAAAGGTCATAAGATGATAAATTCTGAGAGAGACACACATGAGGGTTTGTTATCCAGATCATTGAATTGTCACACTCTTTGTTTAAAAGCCCTATTTATTTATGTTTCATTATGTTAAGAGATTTGGGGGAAAGAGTCAAAAGTCCAGCTTAAAATGGCTTGCTAATTAAATTATGTTTAGTCAGTAGCTACTGTGTGTTCAGCTCTATAAAATATTTAAAAACTGCCAATCTCTTTGAGAGACACATCATACAAACAGACAATTAAAATAACACCCAGAGAAACTAACACTGGATATAGGTGTTAGGACATCAGGGCCAGTTGGATGAGAGTTGGGGTGTTCTTCAGAGGAAGGAAATTGACCATTTGTAGACCTGCAAGTTTCTAATACATTCAATTGTCTGATAAAAGCACAGACTAGGGTTTGTGTTGATATGAAATCCTGGGAGCTTAGAGAGACTCAGTGTGCATCAGAATTTGTTTTCCCCCCTCATCTGCCAGTCAGATACTAGTAGATGTAGAAAGCTTTACAAACATTTGTTCTTGGTCATGTTAGTGGTAGAGTAGAGTTTCATGAATATATAAGACACATAGAGGATGGAAGGGCAGATAAAACCAAACTGAAATCTATTATTCTGCCCTCAGATCCCTAGAGTGTGAGCTATTGGGAATATGGAAAAATGTATTTTATAAACTGGGGGGAGTGATGGGGGGATAAGGACACATATGTAATAACTTAATCAATAAAAGAATTATCCTAAAAAATAAATAAATCTGTAGAGATCAATAAAGCCATTTCACCAATGATAATCGATGGTGTTACCCTAAAGGAGGTCATAAATTTCAAAACATTTCTGTAATATTGTATGAATCTGATATGACCCTTATCAATAATAACTGGAATTTCCCTGGCCAGTTTGTTCAGCAGATAGAGCGGACCCAAGGGTCCCGGGTTTGATTCCAGACAAGGGCACATACCTCAGTTGCAGGAGGCAACCAATCGATGTTGTCTCTCTCACACTGTTGTTTCTCTCTTCCTGTCTCTCCCCCTCCCTTGCACTCTCTCTAAAAAATCAATGGAAAAAATATCATCGAATAAGGATTACCAACAACAATAACAACAACAAAATAGTAACTGGAATATTGAATTCCATAAATTAATTACTGAATAAACATCTTTAGTTGCCAAGTATATCAGACTTTTAATATTTAAAATTATTTCTCTTTTTAAAATTTTTATCTTTATTGTTAAAAGTATTACAGATGTCCCCTTTGTTTTCTCCCCCATTGATCCCACTTCTACGAATATATCCTAAGAAACCCAAAACATCAATAAGAAAGAATATATGCACCCCTATGTTCATAAAATTATATCTTAATAAGAAAAAAATTTTAAAAACACTGCAATAATTGTACAGCGTGTGATTAAAAATAATGACCCTAAGGTCAACAACCCAGAAGAGGCAAACAGGTTTTATTATTCTACAGTAAGACCTCCTTTGTGGATATTATTCTTCTATGTAGAAAATAAACCTCTTTACTACTTCAAGTCATAAAATGTTTCTTATGCTGCAGGAAAATCATGGTACTGCTTAAATAAAAAAGTTCCAAAATTCAGATTTTTATTTCACAAGATATTTACATAAAAATAGGATCTTGGCTGATTTCGAATGCATCTGTCTCATGCCTCCTCTATTCACCATGTACCTGAATTCATAAACCTGTAGACTGCAGCCAAACACAATGTTTTAGGAACTCAGACAGTGAATGAACAGTAACAAGCTAACAAATGATTTCACAATCAAGGTTATATTTTCATGTAAATGCCTACTTCGATAATGACAAAAATAATGGAATCCTGGGATATGCAACAGTAAAAATTAGGCCTGTAAAAACTTTCATTTGAAAGGGAAGATATTAAAGGACTATGAAAACAGTTTTGTTTAGTATTTAAATGTGATCATTCTTAACTCTACAAAATTTCTACTTGGATTCTTGAGGAAACAATGTTTTTATAACTTTATATTTTATTATATTTGTGTGAGATGAAACAAAAAGAGAGATGACATTTTAAAGTGCAAGTCAGGAATTTCAGAGTTTGATCACAGTCCTACATATTCCACATCAGTCAATGGTTTGCCCCCTTTGTTTTCATTCTCCCACACAACCCATGTAAGGGAAATAGTTTATAAAATTCATGTAGAGAAAAAAATATGATACAGGAAAAGCTCAACTAACTTTATTTTAAGTGGCCCAGAGCTAGCCAGACTACCAATTTAATTATTGTTACTCATATTTTATATGATGATTTTTCACCTTTATTGAAGACCTCTAGCTTTACTTGCCAATTAAGATTCAGCACAAATAAGCATAACTCAACAATAGTTTCTCCTAGACGACAAAGGCTATGGTGAGTAGGTCCCTGAATTGACGCCATGACAATTAGCAACAATGATGCTAACCCAAATTAACAACAAAACAATCCGCAAATGCCAGTAACAAATACTGATATTTGGGTATTTTAAGTTAAAAGTGAGTAGCTTCTATGATTTATTATAAAAACAAAACTGAATTCAATACTTAGTTCCAATAGCTTCTGCAATATTATATTTGGATATAATGGTGGAGCATTTCTTCAAAAAAGCTAATGTTGAAAAACAAATCTTCAAATATGCTAATACAACCTCCAAAATACTATTTTGGGTTGCTTGCTTGATTGTAGCCCAACGTGTTAGCTTATTTTATTGTTCTTCTTCAATGCAATCACAAAGCAAAAAGAAACAAGGTCAGATGGCTAAATTAAGAAGAGTCTTTTTAGATGTGTGCTGAAGAGGAGTAGATACCAAAGACCAAAATGTGAATATTGGGGAAGTTTAGCTGAAGTGTTGACAGCACTAGGGATGTAGCTGCCAGTCAGCTTTCTGCCTTCTGTTCTCAGTTGAAAACACTCAACCTTTTTTTTGGTGGGACTGAGAGAAGAAGCAGAAAAAAAGCAAAACAATTTTTAAAAAAGAGTTCTGAAATCTGTTTCCAGAGACACCACTAGTTAAAAATCGGCCTTGACAAAGGACATCACAATTACTAAGCAGAGGTTTCACAGACAAAAACTGACGATTTATAATATTTAGCTATTAAATTAGCAAAAATGTAAAAGGAGTGGCACTCTTCTGTAAGGATAAAGATACGGTACTTTCATATGCAAATGTTGGAAGTATAAATTATGATTGCCCTTTTAGGAACACCATTTAGAAATATCTAACAAACTATGAAATACACATACCATTTTCATCCAACAACACTATTTCTAGAAAGTAACCTTGTAGATGTGCTTAATGAAGTGCACAAAACGTATGCACCAGGGTTTGTTTTTATATTGAAGCCTTGTTTATAATGGAAAAATAAAATAGCTGCAACTAAAATATGTAGCACAAAATATTTTTAAACTAAATTGTGTGCATCCATACAGTTAAAAACTGTTAAAATAAGTAGGCATATAAGTACCGACATGGAAATATATATATAATGTTTAATGAACAAAATATACATTCTAAAATATTGTGCACAGTGTGATCACACTGATATAAAAACAGCGTGTGTTTGAGAATAAATTTCTAGCAGTAATTATCTTTACAGAGTATGATTACAGGGGATCTAGCATCATATTAAGTTATTTTCATTTTACCTAATTTTTCTTTGTACCATTTCACATTTAATGTTGTAATGTGAAACACGAATGTAGATATTTATGTTTAAAATTTGGGAGACATAATATTTCTTTCCCAAAACCTGAAAATAAAACACTAATAAAAGGAAAGTATTGTGTGGTTTTTGGAAAAATTACTATGAGGAATACTAAATATTACTGAGGTGTTTAACAGTTTTAGAATTTTTTTTTTAGTTGCAAGAGACTAGAAATTCTGATTTGATGTTCAGATGAGATTCAATATCCATTTGTGAAACTATACATAATTAATGGCCAATTATTATAATTAATTCTAAAGTAAAACAAGCATAGCTCATTATATTCCATTTTGCTATTATTCAGAAGTTTTGTGTAATAATGTCTTTGCTTTTAATATGATTTCCCACCACTGCATATATTTGTCCACTTAGAGCAGCAATTTTCAATCAGTGTACAGCAGTAGGCATACTGGTGTACCACAAGGATTTTTAAAACAAGCAATAGCTGACTATTTAGTGAGGGGCACTGACCTCTTTCCCCTTAGACTGTCAAATAAAAAAATGACAACAGTCAACACAACAATAGCCATCTGGTATGAATGAATCAAAATTATACCTACATTTTTTTGTCAGATTGGCAAAAAATACGTATTATGTACACTTCATATAAAAATGTATTCTATGAAATAATATTTTATGTCATCTATAATAATAGAAGCGTAATATGCTAATTAGACCAGATGACCTTCCAGATGAAGCCGGGGCTGCAGCCGCAGGATTGAGGCAGTGCCCCGGCTGCGAGGGAGGATCTAGGCAGCCACTGCGGCTGCAAAGACCTACTCTTACACGAATTTCGTGCATCAGGCCTCTAGTTTTTAGATAATATGGTTATGATATAAAAGTTAATATAAATCTAGTTAGATGAATTATGCAGTGAAATTCAAACTCCATTTCCCCAGGTCCCATTTATAAATCAAAAATGGAATCTTATCAACTCATGGGAAGTTAGGATTGAAATAAAGTGTACCTCATAGGTTGGGCTCCAGTTATATACTGATTTCTGCCAGAAAAAGGTCACAAGCATTTCTTCTAGCATAGACAGTGCTAAAAATAGGATGTGTGTAAGCCAAAAAAAATAAAATAAAATTGGAGGTTGGAAGCAGCAGAAAAATATGACAGTGTGATATAGTTAGGACTGTCATTGAACTAGGTATAGTAGGAGAATGTGAACAATCAATAAAAATGATTTATTTATTGGTAAGAGATTCTGAACACATCAAAATGTTACTAGATTTTCCCTGCTAACAAAACATATTGGATATTTATTACACACACACATATACACTTAACATGCCCACAAAGTAAAACAAAAGAAATTTTTAACATTTTAAAACTTCAAATTATTATTTCAACAGGAAAATAGCCAGATAGAGAAAACACTTTTTTTATTTTTAGTTTAAAAAGACTATGCTGAGATATCAATTGTCTTACCATCTTTCTTTATTGCTACAGCTACTAAGAAGTTTATTTATACAGGTATCTTATTTATTTATTTTTTTTAATTCTCACCTGAGGATATTTTTTTCCATTGATTTTTTTGAGAAAGTGGAAGGGAGGTAGGGAGGGAGAGGGAAAGAGAGAGAGAGTGCACAGGCAGTGATTTAACCTGCAACCCAAGATACATGCCCTTGACCTGGAATGGAACCTGCAACCCCTTAGGTCCGTGGTCAGCAAACTGCAGATCGTGAGCCACATGCGGCTCTTTGGCCCCTTGAGTATGGCTCTTCCACAAAATACCACGCCTGGGCGAGTCTATTTTGAAGAAGTGGCGTTAGAAGAAGTTTAAGTTTAAAAAATTTGGCTCTCAAAAGAAATTTCAATCATTGTACTATTGATATTTGGCTCTGTTGACTAATGAGTTTGCTGACCACTGCCTTAGGTGTAAAGGCCAATGCTCTAACCACTAAGGACACTGGCCAGGGTCTATGATTATTATTATTACTAGAGGCCCGGTGCACAAAATTCGTGCACGGTGGGAGAGAGGTCCCTCCAGCCTGGCCTGTACCGTCTCACAATCTGGGACCCCCTCGGGGGATATCTGACTGCCGGTTTAGGCCCAATCCCTCTTGCAATCTGGGACAACTGGCTCCTAACTACTCTGCCTGCCTGCCTCATCACCCCTAACCACTCTGCCTGCTTGCCTCATCACCCCTAACCACTCTGCCTGCCTGCCTGATCACCCCTAACCACCTCTGTCTGCCTGCCTGATTACCCCTAAACACTGGCCTGCCTGCCTGATTGCCCCTAACCACTCACTGCCTGCCTGATTGTCCCTAATGGCTCGCCTGCCTGCCTGATCACCCCTAATCACTCATCTGCCTGCCTGATTGCCCCTAACCACCTCTGCCTCGGCTCCTGCCACCACAGCTTCATTCGGAAGGACGTCCGAAATGACATCTGAAAGGTCATTCGGCTGTATCGTCTAATTAGCATATTATACTTTTATTATTATAGATTTCTTTTATAAACACAGCGTTTTATTATCCCATCTTATAAAGGTAAGAATATGTGCAGAGCCTGGAATCCTAAGGAGAGCTGGCAAACATTTCTTCCACTTAGTATGCTTTCCTTTAACTTTATTGAAAAACCATCATAGCCTCTAAGACTGTGCAGCCAGGTGGCAGGTTGCAAGATGTCTATATACAGCCAAGATTCTCCACTTAGGCAAGTTGCTTTTGTTTGTTTGTTTCCTTAAATAAGAGCAAAATGGAGAAAGCTCTCCCTTTTGGGGGGAACTACCCTTGCTCCTCTTGCCCCCTCATTCTTCCATCCTGTCTTCTTCTCTGCCTCATGTCAATCAAACAGAGAATGAGTATTGGAAAAATAAATAAATAAATAAATAAAACACTTGCTGAATGATAATTAAGAAGAGATTTACATGAATTTTGTCTCTGTCTGCTCTTATTTGCCATGAAATTATGGAAAATTCAAATTTGTCTTCTTACCATTTTTATGTATTGTAAATACAAGGTAACAGCAATTAAATTAGAAAATGTGGATATTTTAGACCATATGGTAATAGATGATTGTTTGTAATCTCTGGGGATGCTTGGTTAGATTTTAAAAAAATAGGAGCAAAATCCATAATACATTACCAAGACAGGTTCTGTCTGGACTCGTAAATTTTAAGAATGATTACAACGATCAATTTTTTTTCTAATACATATTCCTAGAAGCTTAGGGAGCAACTAAATGACTATTCACCATCCATATCTGCATTATAATTTCATGACAAGATACATTCTTTAATAATCTGGAGCTAGAATAAACATTTGCAATAAGCCTTCAGCTAAAATTTTTCTTCAATTTTAAAAAATAATAAAAAGTAAACCTAAAAAGTCCCAGGTGTTAGACAAATGAAAACATTCTATGAAAGCACATATACCCTTACAACTATTACTAACACAATAGTTTTTTCTCTTGGTCAAAGAAAAGTTACAATTTTTTCTAAAAGTAATAGCTCTTGGTATATAAATTTATCTCATAGGTCTGATACAAAAGTGCAATTCATCTGCCATCAAAACATAATAAAAGTGATTATTTCAGTTGTCTATCACCTAGTGGTAGCACTTGCCACACACATTTAAAGGAATGCTTAAACAATAAAACAATTTCAGAGAATGACTTACCCTCCTTTAATATAGTCAAGGAATGAAACTTCTGTTTCTACCAAGAAAGAGAGTAAGGTTACCTGAAAAAAAACAAAAATGACCAGTTTACTTCCTTTAAAGAACAGCATAGAAATTATTTTCAAGGACACTGTGTTACTTCTCATTTTAGATAAAAGAAAAGATGAAAGGGAGCTGAAAAATGGTTAAAACTAAAAAATCAAAATGAATAAGCTTAGTCATGTCAGAGGAAATGTGTATCTTTGCCATGGTTCTGTAATGAGGCCATCTAATATTTTAGATGTCTTGGTTTATAAAAATATTTAAAAGGAAACTTGGAGAGAATGTAAAAGTTGCTTCTCCCAAAGAGAAGTAATCTTAGGGTAAAATCTTCAGCATATTTTTTATCGAAATAGGATGATTTAGATTTTGCACAATTTTAGGATACTTTCATTTTTACACCTTCTGCACTGATTTAGTCAAGCATTCCTACAGTTGTAAATGTTAATGGACTATAAACAAGTACTTTCTCATGCTATAAAATGAGTCATAATAATTAAGGGTAGCCTATAAGGACTATAGTATTTCTCACTACCACTTAAACTTTTTCATGTCTGCTTGATTCTCTCTAGTTTGGTGCCAATGAATGAAGAATTCTTAACAAAACTTCAGCTTCCCTTCCAGGCATTATGACCCCCTTGACCCAGAGCAACCTGCAGAGAGCTGGCTCACTGTCTCCCATAAGATGTTCTCCATTAGTGTAGACAGAGCCTGGGAAGGCACATGGGCATTTTTTTAATTACTGTCAGCTGAACTCAGGGCCATAGGCAGAGCCACGCCCTGGGAACATGCTTCCCCAAAAAAGGCTGGACATGTATGTTATCAGCTTGGCCTTCATTTCAGCCCAGGTGTCGGGAGCGGGCTTTAATATGTAAATCCAGGCAAGCACCAGGAATACTAGGGCCTACTCAAGAATGCAAATAAGCTCCTTTGATCCTAAGTTTTGGTGTTACTTCCTGGTATTTGGGGGTATAAAATAAATGCACTGCTGGGCTCGGGGTCCCTGCCTCTCCATCAGAGGTGGCAGCGGTTCCACCCAGCTCCCAGCTTTTTAAATCTATCTCTGCATCTTCTTTCTTTCTTTCATTCTTTCTTTTATTTCTCAATCCCTGGCTGCCTCCACTTAGAACGGGTTCGTTCATCTCTCTTTCTGTGCTGGACTCGGAAAAGGGAGATCCCTGCCGCATCTGGCCCCGGAAATTAGAAACATTCCCACGGCAAGTTTATTTTTCTATTATACTAGTATACTTTCATATTAAAATTCTAAGTGAAACAGCTCAGTATTGAGTTGCTTCAATTCTGATGAAAACTGTTATACATATACATTTTTATTCATTTGTTTGAATCCTTAAAGAATAACATAATACTTGACTTACTGTTCCCGAATTAATGTATTTTTTCTTTTTTACTTTCTTTTTGGGATTCACCACCTTGAAAAGAGAAAACAATCACAATGTGTTAGGTTTAATAGTAAAATTATTTTAAAATGTGTAGCTCAACCTGCTGCCTTTACTTCTTATGCATTTCTTCATTTACCAATGCCTTTATTATGACTCCTGCACAGTCGTTTACCCAAAATTCCTCTGCCATAGTTACTAGGGTTATTCATCTTAAAAAGCTTTATTTTATTAATGTTCTCAATTACTTTATGCATTGATTACTCTTACTCATCTGCATCTCTTGATATGAGAAAGACCTTTAATACTGAAGGTTCTAAATAATAATAAGTGCTTTGTAGAAAAAAGATATATATGTTGTGACAGAAAAGTATAGTCAAAAGACATAATTTTTCAGTAAGTTAAATACACTAACATAGCAAAATCACCCAAATATGTGGATATATAAGGGCTCTATGGACTATATTGCTTTACGCTGGTAATAACTTCAACCAGATACCCAGGCTGCACAATAATTGGTAAAGGTATAATTTGTGGACAGAAGAATGAATTTTAGGCTGTTTGTGCCATGACAAATATTACTGCATCTTACAGTGTCAAGATACGGGAGGATAGAGAGAACATAAAGACAAGGAAAGCCTGTTAATAGGATAAATCAATCTAACAGGATAAGTGCCTAAGAAAGGTTCTTTCAGCACGTCTCAATCCAAAACGTAAATGACGCATTTTGATAGGGAAATAAAAATGAAAGAATTTATAAGTATTATTTGAACTAGAATTTACTCATTTAAAATAGGGCTCCAATGAAAGGGAATAGACAAATGCAACGTTCTAGAAAGAGAAAAAAGTAATTGGCCCAGGTTGGCTGAAACAGAAAGCAAAACCATAAAGATTAAAAAAGTCTGACGGCTTGCTGGCACATGGAGCCAGCAAGACACATCGTCATCTGCACTCTTGGAGACCCTAAAAGGGCCCTTTACTTGGGTCCGGCCCCCTCACAGCTGCAGTCCATCAACAGTCCTGCAGATCCAGGGTAATGATCCTATCTGCAACCCCTTAGATCCTTAAAGGGCCCAACACTCACTTCCAGACCCACCCAGCCACAGTTGTAGGCAATCTTGCTGACACAGAGACCCACCATAAAACACTCATGTGCACCTCAGGAGATCCTGAAATATCCCTGTATTTGGGTCCAGCCCACCCAGGACACATGCTCATCTGTGCCTCCAGAGCCAGATCTCCGGATCTCAGTCTTGGCTATGGAACCTGAAGCAGCCCCGCGGCTTAGTTCCAGGCCCTCTCAGGCATGGTCCAGGCCCAGCCCACTAAGGTGGAGCCCTCCCAGGCACCTGGCAGAAGCCACACCTACCTGTGCACCTAGTAACAGGTTAGCTGACTGAAGACCCTGTACCACCCTACTGAGCAAGGCACTAGAGCCAGTCTCTTCCACCTAGGGACCAATCGAGCCCCTGGTAATAAGCACACCAACTGAGGACCCCACCGTAGACCTAGCAATAGCCTCAAAATGAGCTCCAACCCAGTGTGACTCCAATTCTGGAGGTAATGCTATCATCCCACGAATCAGACAAGCTTTACCTGCCAAACTAACCTAGGTTTTTAAAAGCTCAGGCATATTGCTGGGGATCTAGAAGGTCAAGTATATGTGCAGGTCTCTGCATGGCCGGGGAAGACCCGAGGAAGCTCTAATCCTTAATTGCTGGCCGACCACGAATCTGCTGATAGGGCAGGTGATGGCCAAGGCAGAGTTTTACACTGTTGGGGCACATAAGGAGTGTACCAACGCAGGCAAAGTGGTTGGTCTGTGGAGGGTTATGTGGTGACTGGCAGTAGATGAGTCCGAAGTACCAGGAGCACTGGTACACATGCCGTTCCTCCTCAGCTTTGAGGGTAGACAGAGAAAACAGGCTTCTATGTAAGTCCAGCCTGTCTGATATTACTTTCATTGTCTGTTTAGAGACTTACTATTCCTTCCTTGAAAGACTTAGATATAAAAATTGATCCAATATTCCATCTTTGTCTTTACCTACAAAGCTTTCTTGGGTTGAGTTTGCCCCCAACCCAAATATCTCATAGTCCACTACGTATATTCTATTATATATAGCAGTTTTCAAAATACACTAAGTATATTTCCTGTGTTTGTCTCACCCATCAGACAATGAAATTTGTATAAATCTTTGTGTCCCCAGGGCCTGATACACAGTGAGAATATAGAAGCCATGTAATAAATATTTCATTTATATGTTAACGCCTGAATGAATGCATGGAATACAACTGCTTTAGGCCAGTAAGAAAGTGGTAAAAGGAGATGATTCCTCCACTCTTAACTTAAAAGAGGTCAATTTAAGCATCAATCTGGCAGGGAAATAGTTACCATTATTGACTAAATACTGAGATATTCTCATCTGCTATCCATGTATGTTAAATTTAAAAATATAGAGAATGTACAGATAACATAGCTCAAGGATTAACAGTACTAAAACATAGCATATGCTCAACATAGACCTGGCAGTTAAGGCAGAAATCACTAGTGTGTTTGCTTTGATAATTTAGATTTCTTTAACAACTGAATCATGCCTTGCCATTCCCTTCTGTCTTCATCTAAACCACAGTGAATGTGCACAAACACACTAAGCCAAGCACAGTTCATTTATAGCATCATTCTGACACAACTAAAATGCATATGTTCCTCTTTATATTTAAGAGGACTTTAAGGAGGAGGTTGGTGGGAAGGCAAAACATGAAGGGTGAAGCTTAAGAAAAATAAATAAACTTGCATCCTATTGAAATTTTTAAAAATAAGAAAAAGTTACATAGGCAAAAACTTTAAATGTCTCAAAATAGGTTTAAAAGACCATGTCACTTAAAGAGAAATAATATCACTTAATTTCAAAAACAAGTCTATCAATAATTTTAAAGATTTTTATATGTACACTAAGTGGCCAGATTATTATGATCTCTGAACACATAATAATCTGGCCACTCAGTGTATATCCTATATAATAAAAGGCTAATATGCAAATTGTCCCCTTGACCAGGAGTTTGACCGGCAGGCAGGCCGGCCAACCGCCCATGTCCCCTCCCCCTAGCCAGGCTGGACGGACCCCACCCATGTACGAATTCATGCACCGGGCCTCTAATATATACACTGAGTGGCCAGATTATTATGCATTCAGAGATCATAATAATCTGGCCACTCAGTATGTATGTATGTGTGTGTGTGTGTGTGTGTGTGTGTGTGTATATATATATATATACATATATATATATATATATATATATATATATACACTAAGTTAACCTTTGACAACTATCTTTTGCAAAGTCTATACTTTTAAAGCATAAATGTGTTTATCTCTGAGGAAATAATAAAATAAAATTCCTCTTACCTCATACACATTGAATTGTGACTGCCCTCTAGAAAGTTCCCTGTAGCTTGTTGTAAACTCTCCAATGAAATCATGACTAAAATTAAGGGAGAAAAGACATATAGTATTAGTTTTCATACATCTGTCAATTATGTTTAAAGCTTTTAAGAAATGTATAGTTTAATCATGAAGAAAATGCTTGATATTGTTACAAACATAGCTTAGCTTATACTTTAAAGGAGACTGATATGTAATTTCATTGTTCTTTAACCCCAAATTTTGTGTACTCAAAAATTACATTTTGTTAGCATTCAAATAATATTTAACTTATCCCACCAAATATTAATATTTTAAATAGGAATATTAGCTTAACAACTCATATTTCAACAACATTTCAACTCCTGTGTATCAAATAATTATTGATTTGGATGAAAGTTTAAGACACTCAAAAATGTATTATTACCCATGTCAATAATCACAAATGTAAAAAATCACCAAACTGATCAGTATATAATAGGACCCTCTTTTTAAAAGGTTATCCCTTGTTAACATGGATAATAGTCACCAAGCCTTATTTTCAATAAGGACCATTTGAAAGTATACCATGAATATCAACATGGTTATTCTGAGTTTCTTCACCTTTTTAAAGCAATAGCTACTGAGAAAGCAGGCCTTCTACAGATGCCTTCTCAGTTTCGGTGGGAGGGGTAGGGTTGAGTAAACATGTGTTAGCACTAACTAAAAAATGCGTATCAGCATGATTACTGAGATTAACCTATGCAACTTTAGGACATGCTATACATTCAGCAGTTTTGAGGGAACTGCATTCCACTACTCTTTTCTAATTTAATGGTCAACACTAGGTTGAACACACACTGCTAAGAAATAAGGGTGAAATGTTGATATCGAGTACCATGGTAAAATGTAGTGCCTCAGAGGAAGAAGATGAAGACTGTAGGAGCTCAGGTCCTATAACAAACATCAGAGATCTTGTTGCTATTCTTATCATAGAAATTAAGATTAGTCCATATGCTTTGCAAATGAAATCTGTTCATTATCATAAAAATGGACATTTCCCCAACCCCCGACCCAGGTTTAATTCTTAGCTGAGTCACTAAAATCTATAAACCTCCCATAGACCTGATGACCAATGACAAGCCACAAAAAGTTGTGTCTAGCCAAGCAAAATACAATTTCTAAAAGATGGAATGTAGAAGAAAAACACTGGCTGTCATTTCATATGATTAGAATTTCTGCAATAGTAAGTGTTTCTTTAAAAAGAATTATTGCCCAGCCAGTGTGGCTCAATGGTTGCGTGCTGACCTATGAAACCCTGGTCAAGGTTCTATTCCTGGTTAGAGCACATGCCCGGGCTGCAGGCTCATCCCCAGTAGGGGGCGTGCAGGAGGCAGCTAATCCATGATTCTCTCTCATCAATGGTCAACACTGTTTCTATTGCTCTCTCCCTCTTCCTTCCGCTCTCTGAAACCAATAAAAAACATATTTAAAAAAATTTTAAAGAATTATTTAAAATATAGCTCACTTAGATATCCAGCCTCCAGTTCTATCTCAAAGATCTTTTACATTTACCACAGTATTCTATACATGGCACTCCTCTACCCCAGTATCACCTTCACCTCTTCAAGATTTAATTTTCAGAAATAGATCTATGCACATAAAAATGGTGAAAGAAAAAGTTAACTGAAGATTGTGATAAATACATTTGCATTTATGAGCCCAAACCCCTAGCACTTTCACTCTTTCAAGATACACAAGGAAAATTACAAAACAGTACTTTAGTGCTACACATTTCTTTTTTTAAAATATATTTTTATTGATTTCAGAGAGGTAGGGAGAGGGAGAGAGAGATAGAAACATCAATGATGAGAGAGAATCATTGATCGACTGCCTCCTGCATGCCCCCTACTGGGGATCGAGCCTGCAACCCGAGCATGAGCCCTTGACTGGAATCGAACCCAGCACCCTTCAGTCTGCAGGCCAACGCTCTATCCACTGAGCCAAACCAGCTAGGGCAGTGCAATACATTTCTTATATAAATAATTCTCCTTGACCTTCAGAAGTGCAAGTTAATACTTGTGATATATTTCTCTGCGGATCTCAACAACTTGAATTATGGAGATTCTGTTTTGAATCTATCCTTCTCCATTGCTATGCATGTTTCTGATATCTTAAGGAATAATCACTGAGATAAAGGCTCTATTTATAGGACTTCACCACAAAACTTTGATATTAATAAATATGGACAAGCCTAATATAACCAGAGCTCACCACACAGGTGGTAGGAATCCTATCTAATAAAAGAGTAATATGCAAATTGACCATCACTCTGCTACCCTCACAAGCCACGCCCACCAGCCAATCAGGAGCAAGTATGCAAATTAACCCAACCAAGATGGCTGCGGCCACAGAATGAGCAGGAGGCTTGGGTTTCCCTGACAATGAAGGAAGCCAAGCTTTCCGCACACCCTGGCCAGCCTAGGCCTCCACTCAAGGCTACAAAGTTTCAATTATAGAAGATAAATAAATCCCAGATACCAGGGCCTCCACTTGGGTCGCTGGGGGGCATGGCCGGCCTGCAAACCACCACAGGCCCCTTGCCCAGGCCGCCCCACACCCCAATGGAACCCCCACCCTGATCCAGGAGACCCTTCAGGGAAAACCAGCTGGCCCCCACCCATGCACCAGGCCTCTATCCTATCTAATAAAAGAGTAATATGCAATTGACCATTACTCCAACACACAAGATGGCTGCCCCCATGTGGACACAAACTGGCTGCCACAAGATGGCCAGCAGGAGAGGGCAGTTGGGAGAGACCAGGCCTGCAAGGAAGGGCAGTTGTGGGTGATCAGGCCAGCAGGGGAGGACAGTTGGGAGGGACCAGGCCTGCAAGAGAGAGCAGTTGCAGGGGGACCAGGCCTGCAGGGGAGGGCAATTAGGGGTGACCAGGCCTGCAGGGGAGGGCAGTTAGGGGTGACCAGGCCTGCAGGGGAGGGCAGTTAGGGGCAAACAGGCTGGCAGGGGAGCAGTTAGGCATCAATCAGGCTGGCAGGGGAGTGGTTAGGGGCAATCAGGAAGGCAGGCAGGTGAGCAGTTGGGAGCCAGCAGTCCTGGATTGTGAGAGGGATGTCCAACTGCCCGTTTAGGATTGGGCCTAAATGGGCAGTCGGACATCCCTTGAGGGGTCCCAGATTGGAGAGGGTTCAGGCTGGGCTAAGGGACACACACCCCTGTGCACGAATTTCGTGCACCGGGCCTCTAGTCTATTATAGAGACCTTAAAAATAATGCCTGAATCATTTAAGCCCTTATGGAAATTTTCTGATTTTACAAATCCTAATCCCTCTTGGTTAATTGTTTAAATTCAACTCTTATTGTTAACATTAAATTCCTGCCACTTAACACTAATCAAAAACTTGGTAGAGACAAGCAGTATTTACTGTTCCCAAGTAAATGTAATTAATCAAGTCCCAAGTAACACATCCATCTAGATAAAGCCAGTCCAGTTGTAACTGGACAACCAAGGGGTCCGGGCTGCCTGTCACTACTCAGCCAATTAAGCAGAGACAGGGTTGAATCATACATAAGTGTGTACAATACTGCTGGCATTATGGGAGAGCAGCAGGTCATCCACAAAAATCTGCTTTGCCTCTCCCCATAAACCAGCTCCTTATATTGGGCAGGACAAAGATTACGTGGAAAAGTAGGAATTATAAGTATGGGAAAGTAGGCAAGGTAGAATCATTATAGATTACAAAACATGTGGGCTGGGGGGGGCGGTCACAGAGGGTAGGTGACTCCAGGCACCCCAGGACCAGATTACAGGCAATAGGAGCTGGGGTTGTAACGAGTGGGTGGCTCCAGGACTAGATAGTTTCAGCCACGAGGTTTGTAAATCTTTCCATAATGACAGGCAGTTCTCGGGAAAGGAGGATGGACTGCACTGTGTGTCAGCCTCCATGTCCCAGGGCGTACATCTCTCAGCCTGGGTGTGCAACTCTCTGCACTGTCCCCTACAGACTCTTCCAATAGCTCACCAATATTTTCCCCTGGCTCCAATTTCCTCACATTGTTTAGTTCACCAGGTTTTACTATGTGCTTTATATAATATGATTATTATATCTTATTATAAGCTGCCTTGGATCCTTTTAAGAATAAGAGGACATAAATAAATTGAAAAATGAGTAAAAATGTGCTCCCCATTCTGAATCTTGCTCAAGATGGCTATTTTGAATTTAAAAAATGAATTTGCATATCAAACAAATGCAATGCTATTCTTGTGTTATAGAGGAGAAAATGAATTAAGTGAGTCACAAATTGCTTTTCAGCCTCTGAGACATTTCTGTGAAATTAAAAATGGATGATCAAGAGGTGAGAATGTGTTCAAAGTTCATGAACATAAGGCAGTCAGTAGCACAATAAAATAGTCAATCTTAGAAGTAAGGTGCCTTGTCTCCAGAATAAATCAGAGAATTTGGGTGGATAAGTGGAGAGATTCTTAGGTCAATTTTATTATAGATTTCTCAAAATATTGGACATTTCTATAGTTTTCTTTGTTACCTGTCCTACTTAAAAAACTGTATATTAAATTATAGATTAGTACTTTAAAAAAGTATTAAACGCGATTTTCACTGATTTATTCTTATAATTATCTTTTCCTCTATCATCAATTATTCCTAGATTTTATTAAGATTAAAGGGAGGAAAATTAAATTTGCTATAATATTTATATCTGTTTATGATTTTCAATGGTATAACATTGAAACAACTTTCACTATACAGAGAAATATGACAAAAAGATTTTCATAATAAATCACAATTTCCTTGTGATTCAATAATATTGTTTCGATATTTCCTATTAACTTAATTGAAACTAAAATAATTTTCCTGTATTTTAAGCCTCTCTTACTACATTTATAAGATAGAGTTTACTCCCTGATCTGATTTACATCTGATTCCTCAATTTTTCTCTCAACAAACTCTTAAAGTTTCAACTTAATTGACCCTTCCAGATTTATCTCATATTTCAGGACTTCTCCACATACATCCCAGACTCTGGACAAAATGGGACTGGCCACATTCCCAGACATTCTGAACTTTCTCCATTTCACAATTTTACTAATGATGTTTCAATATAAAATGTAGTCTCTATTAGAGCAGACAGATAAATGAAACTATTTAAATATATATAATATTTATAAGGCTAACATTTAGTGAGTGATTACCATGTGTTCAAAACTGTGTTAATTCATTTACATAAATATATCATGAGCACAATTATGCGTACTAATACATAGAGGCTGTTACCCTGATGGTACAGATGCGGAAACTAGGTCTTAGGGAAGCTAAGTATCTTCTCTAAAACAACTCAACTCCTAAGTGGTGGAGTCACAATCCAAACTCCAACTCTCTCTGAATCCAAGGAGCAAGCTGTTAACCACACATTCTAGGCTTCATCTATTCCAAATTCTAACTTGGGTTATAGTTATTTGAGAGTAAGTTTTATATCTCCCTGGTAAACTTTACACTTCTTGAAGAAAGCTAACTTTTGCATTTCTGAACACCCTCCACCCCTAACAAACGCAAACACAGTTTTAAGCACAATGTTTGTGGAAGTGATATAAGTAAAGGCAAAGAATTCTAAAGTAAAATGTCAATTTCAAGCCTTGTGACATGTCTTAAATCCCTGGAGGGAGCACCCCTCCCCTGCCCTGAAGCACTGCCTATGTTAAACTTAAATGTGCACTATTTTGCCTGTAGGTAAATTGCCAGGAAGCAGATTTGCAGAAAGAGCCAGCGTGTGGTGGGTCCTCTCCTGTGCAGCTCTGCCTGATCCCAGGTGGACATGGCTCACCATCCTGCACCTTGCTCTTAATGCTGTGTGGAAAGTGTTGTGGCTTGTGAACATATTGGAACTAATGTTAATTTTTCAAAAATTATACATCCCCCAGAGACTGTAAAATTAGATAAACTTTTTTAAAGGAACATATTTGTTGGGAGATTTCTTCTATTCCCAGTTAACATTGTCAGTAGTCAGGCTGAGAAAGATGTATTTAAATTAAAGGAAGTTATTTAAACATACCAGAGCCAGAGGTATTAATAAATCTGATACCCAGAATAAAACATGACAAAAAAGATTTTTTTAATATAAAAGAACCAATATAATCCAATAATACTGCAAATGTATGAATGAACCTCATTGAAGAGGGTGGAGAGAAAAGGTATTGACCTAAGTAACTTTGAAAATTGGGGTTCTGTAAGACTGAAGGCAAAAGTGCTGTTCTTTGGTTGGTAAAGTTGTGTCCCACAGGACAATACATATAGGATACAGGTTAACAATTCTGAATTTGCTATTAATGTACACTGGAATAGCACAAGTAAGTAAATGAATGGCAGGTAGTTGCAACAGATTTCTCACTGATGGAGAGTTTACAGATAAGCAAGGGAAGGAAGCTAGATGTATTAACAGATTAGAGACACTAATATGAATCATATTTAGCTTAATATAAAAACAGATGGTTATACTATCTGAATGATATTTATACATATACTAGAGGCCCAGTGCATGAAAATTCATGCACTGAAAGTGTGGGGGGGGTCCCCTCAGCCCAGCCTGCCCCCTCTCACAGTTCGGGAGTCCTCAGGGGTGGGAGGTGACCCAGAGATCAGGGGAAGGCAACACCCCATCACACCTCTGCTGCTGCCACTGCCAGCAGCACAAGCCTCGGCCGGCCCTGGTTACCTGAGCCTCAGGTGTCTGGGCAGCCGCCATCCGAGGCTTGCCTGCACTTCAGGCCGGCCCTGGGTGGCTGGGGGCTGAGGGGACTGGGGGACTCCGGAGGCAGGTGCACGAGCAGCCAGGCCCACCTGGGGACAGGACCAGCCTTGCCATGCACCTGCCACCCCAGTGGGGCTGAGGGAACTGTGTGCCGCCATCTTGTGGCTGTGGGTGCTGCCATCTTTGGGGGCAGGGCAGTCAATTAGCATATTCCCTAATTATTGGCTGTGGGTGCTGCCATTTGGGGGCGGGGTGGTCAATTAGCATATTCCCTAATTATTGGCTGTGGGTGCGCCATATTTGGGGGTGGGGTGGTCAATTAGCATATTCCCTCCTTATTGGCTGTGGGTGCCGCCATGTTTGTGATGGCGTGAGGGTCAATTAGCATATTCCCTCTTTATTAGATAGGACTATAGACTCTTTATAGATACATACAGTTGCCCCCAAAAAATGTATATACACTTTACCAGCTGATAGCTCAATTTAAAAAATGAAATATATTTTAATAAACACTGCCTTTATAATTATTCAAAATGTGAGTATAGCCCTAGCTGGTTTGGATCAATGGATAGAGCATCAGCCTGTGGACTGAAGGGTCCCAAGTTCAATTCTGGTCAAGGGCATATGCCTGAGTTGTGGGCTTGATCCCCAGTAGGGGGCATGCAGGAGGCAACCAATCAATGATTCTCTCTCATCATTGATGTTTCTATTTCTCTCTCCCTCTCCCTTCCTCTCTGAAATCAATAAAAAATATACATATATTTTTTAAAAAGTGTGTGTATATATTTTTTGGGACACTATTTATATGCATATGGATATGCATATATATGTTAGTATATATACATATAGGTTCTTGCTCTGTCAGTGAGAGAGATTAGAAGCAATGTCATCCCAGTAGCAATGAGCATACCTAGGACCCAACTCTTGATTTCTAATACCATTATGCAATAAAAGAAATCAGGCCTTCTTGGAGACATGGTTAATCCTAGGACTGGGGCAGAAAAATAAACCTGGAGGACGATCTTGGTACCAGAAAATAATGAAGTGTTTTTTTTTTAAAATGTACAACAACAAGAAACCCACAAAGATTGTGTTATATGGAACAGAGGAGACAACTGAAAGAGTTCCTAATGGCCAAAGTGGGACAATTTGAGCAACAAAGTAAAGTTATAATGCAAAGTTGTGTTATAACTCAAAGGATAAAATAAATGTCAACAACATAAATAAATGATTGGATAACAAAATAAATGGAAAGAAGAGAAAAAATTCCAATGCAGAAGAATGCCACATAATTTATGTAGATATTCTGCCCTTAAAGAGGAGTCTAACTCCCACTCCTTAGTGTAGGCTGTGCACAGTGACTTCTTTCCAAGGAGTACAGTGTAGAAAGGGGATAAAAGAGTAGCTTTATAGTAGAGAAACCTGGCAGCCACTACCTCAGTCAAATGACCAAGGTTAACATCAACAGTGGTAACTCATGCTGCTAGTGTAATCTGACATGACAACAATGGCACTTTACCTCTGCGGTTTTCCTCTCAAAAGTCCACATCCAAAGCCTAACCGTAAAAAACACACACATCAGCCAAGAGGTGCCTAAGGGCCCATAAGACAACTAAATGTAATATGGTATCCTGGATGGAATCATAAAACAGTAAAAGGACACTAGGTAAAAATTAAGGAAATCTGAATATGTTATGGACTTTTGGTAATAATAATATATCCTACTAGAGGCCCAGTGCATGAAATTCATGCACTGGGGTGGTGGGAAGCCTCAGCCCGGCCTGTGCCTTCTCGCAGTCTGGGAACCCTCGGGGGATGTCCAACTAACAGCTTAGGCCCGTATGGGGAGCGGGCCTAAGCCAGCAGTCACACATTCTTAGTGCTGCCATGGAGGCGAAAGAGGCTCCCACTACCACCACTGTGCTCACCAGCCATGAGCCTGACTCAGGGCTTCTGGTTGAACTGCACACCCCTGTGGGAGCACACTGACCACCAGGGGCCAGCTCCTGCGTTGAGCGTCTGCCCCTGGTGGTCAGTGCGTGTCACAGCAATCAGTCATTCCACAGTTCAGTCGATTTGCATATTAGCCTTTTATTATATAGGTTTGGCTATAAAAATGGCTGGTGAGATTTAAAATACATGTAGAATTAAAATATCTGACAATAGCAACATAGTAGTTGGGAATTTGGCAAATGCATTATCCGGGGCAGGGGGTAGAGTATACAATTATCAATGGTTGTATTATTTACCCAATAATAATAAAAAGAACATTTTATTATGGTGAAATACTTATCATTTTCCATTAAAAAAACTACCTGCTAAGAACTATATATTTTTTATAGCTAAGACTAATATGACCTCTTTAAAAAGAATGTCAGTACATGGTCCCTAGATATAAAGAAGTCCTGGTCTTGGAAGTCTAAGCAACAAGTGTTGCTTTAATATCCCTTAATACTTACAATAACAAGCTTACAAAACATAGAATGCATTGCCTAAACAACCTTCCCTTTAAAAATAAAACACTCAAAGAAGCAGCATTTTAGGTTTCCAGTTCTGCTTCTGATTTTCTAAATTTCAACTTATAAACAACTTTAAGAGAAAGTAGGGAAACTGGGGTGCACTTGTGTACTGCTCCTCCCATGAACAGAATGGAAATCTTAAATTCTCACCTGCAACATGGCTGCCATATCATATCACAAAGCTGGCACCAGTTAATGGAAGCAAGACATTGAAATGAGATTTTCTTTTTAACGTTTCATAGAACACAGGGATTTGTGTGTTCCCCTCCCCCGAGGGGTGTAAGGATTGAATGTAATATTTCAATCATACCCGAAAGAACATGAGTTAATATGTCACAGATACTTAATCCACTCATTCAGAAATAGTAATGCAAATGTTTAAATATTTATGCTTTGTAGGCAAAACATGGCACCTTGAATTATGGTATTGTGCTCTCTTATGTCACTGACTTACAATTCATTTCAGATCAGGTAACCAGAAAATCACTGTATTCAACAGGGGAGCACAAGCAAAAGTCTTTATGCTCACAATCCTTTCATTTTTATTTACACACAAGCACAAGCCTTATTTGCCTCCTGAATAAAATTAAAATATCCATCAAAGTCAATGATTAAGGAAGAGATTAATGCTGTGCCTTTAATTGATTGATCTGATTATAATTTCCCATCATGTGTAAAATTCAAAGGCTCCTGTGAGAAGAGTGATTCTATAGTAATATCCTGATATTCCCAGACATAATGAATACCTTCAATATAAACTTTCCACTTCAATCATAATGCAAGTTGTATGTTGGTTTTCAACCAACCTGTCTTTTAATGCTTGTTTTGAGCACATGAATAAGGTCAGAGAGGAATCAAATTATTTGGAATGCTTTTTACTCATTTAGTGTTCTTCTTTCCCCTATCACTACCCCCAGGCTACTGAAGCAGAAAATCAGGTTCAGACAAAAGCTTAGACCTATCAGAGTGAATTTCAGAGTTAGGAAGGGAGCTCAGGAGCCATGCATGACTTGACAGAGGAATCTGTCCTGTTCTGCCTGGTGGTAGCTTGGAAGTGTGCAGGATGTCAGACACAGGGAGAAGAGTTCATTATCTCCTACTTCCAACCCCTGTGGCCCAATCCAACTCTTGTCTCTTCAGAGATACATTTCCTCTTTTATCTCTTCACTAATCTAAATAATCCAATAGCATTGGGTGACATTTTCAAACCATATATTGTCATCAACTACCCCTGGATATAAAACACTGATGAGGACACATCACCTCTCTGGTATCCTCCCCAATAATGCCTAATCAAATCTAATCATGGAAAAATAAGGCAAACAAAAATTGAAAGGCATTAGCCAAAAATAACTGGCCAATAGTCTTCAAAAGTGTGGAGGCCCTGAAAGACAAGGAAAGACTAAAGCACTGTCACAGACTGGAGGATAATATAAAGATATAATGACTTTTTCCTATTAAGACTTTTTTCAAAATTAGATTTTCAGACTTTTGAGGCGATTGTGCAGTTCTGGGTAAAATGTTACCCAAGTGAATTATTTATAAAGTTGCAATAAACTGCAAACTTTGGTGAACAAATCTTGATGTCATTTCCTAGAGGGTTGTTTAGTTGACACTGGGCTCTCATTGGCTCAGTTGCCAATTCACCTCCAAAGGCAGTCCAGCTGCTGAAGAGAGGCAAAGCATGGGAAGGAGAGATCTAGTCAAGATGTCTCTCTGAGCCCCTAGTGCCTCCCCCAGCCATCAGATGGGTGATAAGAGGTTAGGCTGTGACAAAAGAAGGTTGAAGAGATTTTCTAAATTTATGTTTGGTAATAATAATATATCCATATTGGCTATAAAACTGGCTGGTGAGATTTAAAATACATGTAGAATTAAAATATCTGACAATAGCAACATAGTAGTTGGGAATTTGGCAAATGCATTATCTGGGGCAGGGGTAGAGTAAACAATTATCTCTACCAGAAGAATGCCACATAATTTATGTAGATACTAGAGGCCCGATGCACGAAGATTTGTGCAAGAATGGGCTTTCCTTCCCCTGGCTGCCAGCACTGCCTTTGCTCCGGCCCGGAGCCGCCTTTCCGCCTTCCCACGCTGCCCAGAGGCCCAGAGCGGCTGGGGCGATGCTGTATGCCTGTGACATCACCATGGCGACACACAAGCATCCCCACCTCAGCCACTTGGCAGTTGTGTATGCAAATTAACCCACCATCTTTGTTGGGTTAATTTGCATACTCACTCCTGATTGGCTGGTGGGCATCGCAAAGGTACGGTCAATTTGCATCTTTCTCTTTTATTAGTGTAGATTATGCCCTTAAAGAGGAGTCTAACTTCCACTCCTTAGTGTAGGCCGTGCACAGTGACTCCTTTCCAAGGAGTATAGCGTAGAAAGGGGGTAAAAGAGTAGCTTTATAGTGGAGAAACATGGCAGCCACTACCTCAGTGAAATGATCAAGGTTAACATCAACAGTGGTAACTCATGTTGCTAGTGTGATCTGACATGATAAAAATGGCACTTTCCCTCTGTGGTGGTGCCAGACTCAGGAGGTGGCAAAGGCTGAGTTGCATAGTTCTAAATCAAGGACCATTTTTCCCTTGCATACTGGTACCACCATTCCTATGCAGAGCCCTCCTTCCACATGGCTAAATCTTGGTCTTTGTTAGCCTGGTGAACTCTTCTGTCCTCACCCTGAAAATTCCCTGAGACCCCACTCTACCACAAAGGTATACAAGCCCCTGGCAGGTGGGGGCTGGTGTTGGTATACCCTGACACTTTCGATGAACCCAGAACTGGTGCCGAGTTTGAAACTGTACCAACCTGGTAAATACCACTGGTGCTTACCTGGTGACTCACTAAGAAGCCACCTCCCCCTAATCAAGTGCTGCCAGAGCCTCTTTCTGTGACTGGGCTAATAGGCAGTCAGCAGGCAGAGGTAGATGTTGGGCTGTCTTGGGCCTTTTGCTGGCCTGTTCCTGGGCTCGGGGCTGGTAAAAGCTAGGCTTGGTCTGCAGCTTAGCCCCTCCCATGTGCACCCAGACCCAGCAGAGACAACCACAAACTGTGAATCACTTTATAGCCTGAAACAGGTAACCCAGGGCTCATCACACAGGCAGTGCCTGACATCCACCTGCACTGGAATCCCTCCCAAGAGGCCAGGAACAACAAACCCAGTGGATGACTTCAGACCACATCAGAGCATGACCCAATTAGCTGCACAAACAGTGCACTCAAAGGGAGATCTCAGCAGGCACCAGACCCTGCTGGGCGAATTCTGCTTCATAGATTCAGCTCCCACACACCACCTCATATACTGTGGTCTGAGTCAATCCTCATAGCCAGCCTGAGAGTTAACACCACTCACAGATAGGCTAACAGCAGTCAAAATTCAACTATAACAGGAGAACTCACATAACCCACACAACAGACATTCCAGGAGCACCTAGTGCAGGTGATCAGAGAGACTGCACCATCAAGTCCCATAAGACACCTACTACATAAGGCCACCATACCCAGACTGGAAGACATAGCTGATTTACCTAATAAACAGAAACAAACACAGAGAAGCAGCCAAAACGGGGAGACAAAGAAACAAGCCACAAATGAAAGAACAGAAGAAATCCCCAGAAAAAGATCTAAATGAAATGAAAGCAAGCCATCTATCAGATACAGAGTTCAAAACAATGGTTATAAGAATGCTCAAGGAACTTAGAAGAAGAATGAATAAACTTAGTGAGAACTTAAACAAAGAGACAGTAAGCATTTAAAAAAGGACATAGAAACCAAAAAAAAAAAAAATCTGTAAGAAATTAAGAATAGAAAATCTAAAATGAAAGATACACCAGAAGGAATCAACAGTAGGTTACATGAAACAAATGAATGAATCAGAGATTTGGAAAACATGGTAGTAAAAAGACCAGCAAAAAGGAAAAAAAAAATTAAATGAGGAGATTTAAGAGACCTTTGGAACAATATCAAGCATAACACATCCACATCATATGGGTACCAAAAAAAGAGACAGAGAGAGAGCAAAAGATTGAGACTTTTCTTGAAGAAATAGTGACTAAAATCTTCCCTAAGCTGGTGAAAGAAAAAGACACACGATTTCAGGAAATGCAAAGAATCCCAAGTAAGTTGAACCCAAAGAGGTGGACACCAAGTCGCATCATAATAAAAAATGGCAAGGCTTAAAGACAAAGAGAATTTTAAAAGCAGCAAGAGAAAGACAGTTACCTACAAGGGAGCCCCATAAAACTGTCAGCTGATTTCTCAAAAGAAACATTTCAGGCCAGAAGGGATTGGAATGAAACATTGAAAGTATTTAAAAGCAAGGACCTACAACCAAGATTATTTTACCCAGCAAGGCTATCATTTAGATTTGAAGGAGAAATAAAGAGCTTTCCAGGCAAGAAAAAGCTAAATGGGTTCATTACCACCAAACAAGCATTATGTGAAATTTTATAGGGACTTCTTTAAGACGAAGAAAACAAATAACAAAATAAAACAGGAACATAGTTATAAAGAATAAAATGGCTCTAAATACAGACCTCTCAATAATCGATTTAAATGCAAATGGCTTAAATGTTTCAATCAAAAGACATAGAGTAGCTCAACCATATATATGCTGTCTATTCTCATTAAAAGTAGAATCTTGGTTGCCCTCAAACAAATCGCCTACCTCCCTAGCAGGCCTCCACTTGAGTTACTGTAGAATGTTGGGTTCCAAGAGTTATAGATTTTAATACTAAATTATGTCTACAGACTAAATAAAAGACTAAGATTTTCAGATATCTTGTTATTTTTTTATGCCAAAGAGTTAACCCTAATTCAGCAATGGTGGCACTAGAGATATAAAATTATTTATTTTGGAAGGTGGACTTATAACCCCCATCTTTTCTCATACAGATTTATAAAACCTCAGCTCCACCCTTTTGCCCTTATTTCAGAGCTCACCAGAATATTTTGTTCTGTTCTTCACTCCATCATATATTTCCTTCTATTTTTATAAATAAATTCTATGACTTTATAAATTCTCTTTCTTCCATTTCTATGATTCAAACTTTCTTTAATTTTGATTTCTATTCCCTTTCCCTAAGCTCCATTGCAAAATTATTTTCTGTTGCTTTGTTGATCTCTTTATTCTTCCAGTATCTTACTATCATCTTCTTCTTATGATTATCTTATTATTCCCATTATATTGTTATAAAATAATTACACTATTGCAAAAACTCATTTTAACTTTGTAATAAGTATTTATACTCTTTTTATAAATGCCCATATTTATTCCATCTTTTAAGCTAGTGGAAACTGTACATAATTTAAAATTAACTTTAAGAAAATCAGCATCATTTCATTGTCTATTTCTTACTGATGGAAGAGGTGGCAGTTGACAGGATATGGTGGATGAAAGCAAGGGAGGGATCACTATGATTATAATTTTTCAAGTCTGCAAGTTTGGGATTATGGTAATGCCTAGAGATTAGGATTCAAGTTGTGTGAATCAGTAGATTAAATACCGATATAAAAATTTAGAAACAGCCTGGCCAGTGTGATTCAGTGGTTGAGAATTGACCTATGAACCAGGAGGTCACTGTTCTATTCTCGGTCTATTCTCGGTCAGAGCACATGCCCAGGTTGTAGGCTCGATCTCCAGCATGGGGTGTGCAAGAGGCAGCCGATCAATGATTCTCTCTCATCATTGATGTTTCTATTTCTCCCTCTCCCTTCATCTCTAAAATCAATAAATATATATATATTTTTAAATTTTAGAAACGTCTGTCTATTCTCACAGTGATGTGTAGCCTCTGTTCAGAATCTCTATGTGCCCTCCTACTACTCCAGCTTCCAAGGAAGTTTTCCTGGACTCTCCAGGCCACCCCACAACATAGCAATTAAAAGGTTACCTTGGCAAAGAAAAGGGCTTCCAGTACTCTACCTCTCATCTACTTTGATGGTTGATAAAAATTTTGAATATCACCCCTGATATTCTCAGAGTGAAATAAAATCTATGAGGAAAGGCAAATTTAGTGCTGAAATTGATGATTAATTCAAAATTGGAAATAATTACTCAGCCTCCTTCTTATAAAATAAAAAGCTAACTGTAAAGGTCCTTTCCATCACTGAGGACTCTAATATTGTAGCAAAATTAGAAATTAATTTACATTCCAATTTGACTGATGACATTCTAATGGAGTCAAATAAATAGTAAGGTGATCAAAAATCAAAATGTATACTATTTGTTGACGTGAATTAGATAATTCCACTGAGGAGTTGGTGAAAGTCATCAGTATTTAAATATGGAATAAAGCAGAAAATGTAATCTGTATGACAGACATATGATCTTAATATAAAATCTAAGATGTCTGCAAATGGTGAAAAAAAGAGACAAAAATGACAGCTGAATTAATTACTCACTGCCTGAAATTTCTCTAGAGAAATAAAAGCTCTCATATTATTCAAGATAATTTCATAGTTTCAAGTAAAGGGTGGAAAGGAGGAGATCTAAAAGCACTGATGGAGAATTGAGTGCTCATTAGAGAGATGACAGTTATTTCAAATACTCTCTTCTATAGCATTGAAATAACACAGCAAGAAGCTACTACATTAAAGGCACTGCTCTGTGAGAAATAACAAAACAAAACACGGTCCTTAACATCAGCAGTTTACAGTTTCATATGAGAGATAAATCAGAAACAAATCATTTCAACCTAAGTCATAATGTGTTAGACATGCTAATAAACATTCCTAAATGGTAAGCACAACACACAGGAGAATGGAATTAAATGAATTTAGATGCATAAGGAAAGCTTTCTGACAATTGATAGCATTCAATTGGGCCTGAACAGAAAACTAATGGGCAAAAATGAACACAGAACAGCTTTCAAAGTGTCGAGGTTACCTAAGCAAGTTTTTGGTGATAGAAAAGCACATGGCCAATCCTGAAACATCCCCAAACATATCCTGCAAATATCTTTTAGTAAAGGTCAGTGTTTATATAATTTTCTTTTTATTGAAAATTAGAACAAGCTTTTTCCCCCCTTTAAATAGAGATCTGATAGAATCCAAAATCACTCCAGGTGAATGGAAGAATATAACAAAACATATTAAGAAAAATTAAAAATATTATTATATGAAGATTGGAGTTTTTCATTAAGTCGCATCACCTGGCAAACACTTTAGTACATAATAAATGCTCAATAACAATTTTTTCCAAAAGTGATAAAAAACATTACTTAAGCCCTAGCCAGTTTGGCTCAGTGGATAGAGCGTCAGCCTGTGGACCAAAGGGTCCCAGGTTCGATTCCAGCCAAGGGCATGTACCTAGGTTGCAGGCTCCTCCCCGGCCCAGGCCCTGGCCAGAGCTTGTGCAGGAGACAACCAATTGGAGACAACCAATTGATGTGTTTCTCTCATATTGATGTTCTCTGTCTTCCCCTCTTTCTTCCACTCTCCCTAAAAATCAATGGAAAAATATCCTCGGGTGAGGATTAACAAAAACAAACAAAAAAAATTACTTAAAAATTTAATAGGTGGAAGAAAAAATAGTATGTCAATAAGTAACATGTACATTATGAAATTCCATTTATTAACATTTTTTAACTCTCAAAGAAGTGATCGGTAGTGGAACAAGGAAAGAGGCCAAATTTTGTCTACTGAATATGCTTTTAGGACACAGAGTTAACTGCAAGCAAATAGAGGGCTATTGTTAGGAAAGGGTTAATTAGAATAAGTGAAGACATTTAAAATAAATTAAAAAATATAAAAGGTTTACACATGCTCCTCCTGAATGAGTTATCATGTCTTAGACAACTTACAAGTAATCACTTATTTTATACCATGATGATGCATAATCACAGGAACAAAACATCAAATGCATTTATCAAATGTTATCTTCAAAGGTAACTAAAAGCTGATAGCATCCATAGACATTTCACAGATAAATGAGGTTTGCACTTATAATAAGTATCACTATTTAAAATGACTAGATTCGATAAAATACAAAGTGATAATAGACATCAGAAGAGGTTCACTGGCTGAGCCCTTTCTTCAAATCATTTTCTGGGAGACAGTGATCCACTTGGTGGCCCATTTACAATCAGTCCCACATTAAAGTCACATGGTTTTAATGCAGAGTTGTTCCACTAATGCTACCTGAATTTTAATTTAAGCTACACAAAGCCAGCTGAAGCAACTTCAATCAAGTGAAGCTTTTTAAGGATACCTCCACTGATTGCTTTGTAACCAAGACTAGTCAGTTTCTCAGCACTTCAGGTTTTCAATTGTTAAAATGAGATTTAAATATTCATTTTGCACATTCCTTGAAGAAATGGTGGGGACTATAGGGATGATTTAAGCAAAGTGGTTTAACTTGTGGAAAATTAAGTACATTTAAACTGATTATTCATATCAAGGTCAAGTAATGCCTCTGCACTCCAAGCCATTGTTAATTGTTGAAATAAAAAAGGACAAATGACTACATTTCTTCTATTCTAGAGGAACTCAAGGCAAAGAACCTAATTTCATGTCAACTGGCTATTTGCTCAACAGCATTACCACATTTTAGTAGGCCTCATAGATACACGAGACGTTTGCTTTAGAAATAATTTCAAGTTGATGAATTGAGTCAAACACACCAACAGAATTGTGACTCAAGATCACATCACTTCTGAAAGTCTGTGAATATCATCATCTGAAGTACCTAGCTAGTAAAAGAAAATGTGATTGTAAGCAAGTAACACTGTCAAGCATTTTCCACTTGAATCTTTGAACAAAATATTCTCTCTAGATAAAAGACCACATTATTTTTTGGTTTCTTTTTTTTTAATTTATACACAAAATAATACAGATATCTGAACAGTTTTTCCACGTTTTATAAGAGGACAATTCTAAACTTCTGTTACATGCTGGGAAAACATTTCATCTGATATGAAGTTACTTAGGATGTAGACTGTATACTTCATTAAAGTCTACATGATGTTGTCCAACATGGTAGCCACCAACCATATGTTGATATAGGTTGGTTACTTGAAATGTAGTTAGTCTGAATTGAAATGTGCTGTAAGCATAAAATACATAGCAGATTTCAAAACTTAGTATAAAAAATGTAAACATTTCTTGCCCTGCTGGTGTGGCTCGGTGACTGAGTGTCAACCCCTGAACCAAGAGGTCACCTGTTCGATTCCAGGTCAGGGCACATGCCCAGGTTGCTGGCTAGATTCCTGATGAGGGGCGTGCAGGAAGTGGCCAATCAATGTTTCTATCTCTCTATCCTTCTCCCTTCCTCTCTCTCTCAAATCAATAAAATATTTTTAAACTGTAAAATGTATCAATAATTTTTATATTGACCCTATATTAAAATAATATTTTAAACATATAGGATTAAATAAAATATATCATTACATTAATTTCACTGGCGTATTTTTACTTTTTAACCTTGCCTCGAGAAAATTTAAAATTACTTATGTGACTCACCTTACATTTCTATTGGAAAATGCTGGTCTATACTGTTAAAAAAAAAAAAAAAATCCACTGGCCCTAACTGGTTTGGCTCAGTGGATAGAGCATCAGCCTGCGGACTCAAGGGTCCCAGGTTCGGTTCCAGTCAAGAGCATGTACCTTGGTTGCGGACACATACCCAATAGGGAGTGTGCAGGAGGCAGCTGATCGATGTTTCTCTCTCATCGATGTTTCTAACTCTCTGTCCCTCTCCCTTCCTCTCTGTAAAAAATCAATAAAATATATTTTTTAAAAAATCCACTGAACAAATAATCTTTTCTAAAAAGAGTGATATGTGCACAGGATTTTTGACAAATATTAAAGGTGATGGGGAGAAAACATAAAGAATAGGAAACAATCTCTGCTGATAATTATATTCATTATAAAATATAATGGTTATCATATATTCACTCTGACTTAAGAGAAGAACTTGGGAAATTATGTCAGATAAACAAAAATGCATGGAAAAGGTATAATAACCCTGTGTTATTATATCACACAGAACCACAAGCCAGAATATCAACTTGTGTAACAGTCTATACAGTGACTATGACTATTATTACTGCATTATAAAACTAATATATGGATTTTAGGTTTTATACATAATTTTTATTGGAGACTAATATGCTTTTATGATTTCATATATATTATTTAGTTGAGTTTTCAAGAATTATTTAATCATGATTTTAATTTTACCTTTTCTATTTCACCCACAAACTAATAATTTTGCTAACTTTGAAAAATGCTACTTTAGTGCACATGAATTATATAAAATTATACACTGAAATTTTTCATACAAAATGTAAAGCTATATTTTGGATTAAAGAAAGATAATTTTACCCCAACACTGAGACGCTATTAACACTTGTAAAAACACAAAACCTTCCTCTAAATATTCTACTAATCATAATTCATTTCCAAGAAATGTTTAAAGTACCCCTAACAACCTCTCCATCCTAATTTCACTCCCTTTGTTATCAATAAGTCTTTAACTACCCAGATTTCTTTTGAATGTGCTGTTATGGGTGGTATGTAGAAGTGAAATTTAAAAATTAATCAACACCATATCCACCAATGCCAACCTTTCCCCAAAGAGTTGATGATACAATGACAACATGAGTTTACACAATAAATCTAAATATTTAATTTGTTTCTAAATCCATGTCTCAAAAAGTAAATCATTTTTGTTGAAAAAATTTTTCCCAATATAAAGATCCTCTTTTAAGTACATTTCATAAATGACCTCTTTCTCTATCTCTATTTTTTCCCTATCTCTCTTTCACTTGCTCTTGATCTCATTTTAGCTGTCATTCTCCTATCTAAATCACCTGTTTTATACATTTTACTGGCCCATTTGATGTCTATTAAGTTTCTTTCAAAATATGTAATACTTCTCTACCCAACTTCCTGTTACGTAAGACTTGCTTCCTAGGAATGTTTCATCCATTTTTCCAGATAATATAAAATGTCAGATAACATACTTATGTTAAAAGCTTTCTTAAATAGCCCTTGGATTCCTCTAATTACCACATTATCAATTACCAAAGACTCATAGAGTAAGACCAATGTCTAGGTTGAAGGCTTTTATTTAAGTGCCAGAATTTTTAACTACAATGTTATAGAAATATATAGTATATTAATTATGAGTGCACCACTGGAAGCATACTGGAGAGTTCAGGTCCTGGCTCCACCATTTACTAGTTGTGTGATTTAGGCATATTGCTTCTTTGCCTTGGTTTCTTCATCTATAAAATGGTATTGATACGGGGTGGGTGGGGCAAAAGTAGCTTTACAGTTGTAAGCGAAACAGAGTTTATACTTGTATTATTATTTATTAATTATTGTAAACCTACTTTTACCTCACCCTTTATAGTATTTATCCCTTATTATGAAAATTAAATGGGAAATAAAATAAAAAATGCTTAAAGAAATCTGGCACATTAGAAACAGTCAATAAGTCATATCCTGTATAGAAATGCTCAAAACTCCAACATCAAAAGAAAAGATAACTGAATTTCAAGGTAATTCTAACTTTCAAAGCTATTTTAAAATTTTGTGGCTCAGACGTAGGCTGAAGACAACAGGAGAATAATAAAAACTCACCCTTCAAAGCAAGACAATAAAATATCTACAATTTGTAAATTTGGATTGAATTGTCATGGATACACAAGAAATCTGAATTTATACCTCTAGTTTATAAGTTATTAAATTAAAATTTCCCCAAAATACTAGGAAAAGCCACAGCTTTTGCCCATTCTCAATTAAAATGTATTTGATCTATTATAAAACTTTATATGACGTACCCTATATTTATATCATCTGGATATATGATAGAAGGCAGAATGCCTACTTTACTCAGATTGGCATTTTACTCAGATTGGCATTGTTTCTTTTCCTATTTATTCTGAGGAGCAAAACTCATTTTCTCAGTGAATAAGGTTTAGTGAAGCAATCAGGCATCAGTCCCTACAGAAAAACATTAGGTCATCTTATGAGATTTCTTCAGAATGCAAGTAGAATTTGTGTAAAGAAACTCTAAATAAACAAATAATTAAATGAGTAATCTGACAGAAATGCAAAGATCAGTGATACAGCATTGATCATCTCTAAGTATAAATGTCAAAAAATGTTAGGCCACTTTAGCACAATCATGTTTGGGTTATAATTTGAAGCCTGAAATCACTGAGTCTTATATAACTGTTTTATAATCTCTACCTCTCTTTCCATCCTCCCTTATCACTTCTTAGAAAGGAGAAAATAACAATTGGGTTAAATTCCAGGACACCTAATGCACCATATGTGTGAGTGTATGTGTAAATGGCACTTACATGCTTCCATGAGATGCTCCAATTAGGCATTTTCCCACCCAAGCAGCAGAAGGGTGAGGGGAGGTGTCCTCTCAGGACAGGCCAATCTTTTTGATCCAACCTGTTCCTATATTTAATAGGAGTGTTCAGGTTTCCAGACCCTGAGAGCTTGGGTGCTGGCTTGCATACAATGCGGAGAGAAAGCCCTTAGATCTTGAGCTTTAACCTCATGCTTTAGCTCCATTTACCAGTCACCTCAGGGCTGGAATTTAGGGCATGTAGCCAAGTAAAATCAAATGCCCTTTGTTTTCCAATTTGTCATTCTCCTTGGCCTCCCTATGTTCACTTCCTGGAACCACCTGGAGAGGCTGTTATCTAGGCCAAGGCGAGATTTGCGCATTTCTGGGTACCTTGGCTTTAACATCATCTAAAAACACCTCAAAATCAACCCTATTTAAAACAATAGAAACAGTGGGACAATACTTAAGAAGAAAGGAAAAAAGTAGTACATTCCTCCTTTTTAGTCTTTAACGTCTGCTGTGATATGCAGAGGGAGCCGATAATTGTGGAACTCTGAACAACTATTTTTATTGGCAATCATCAGATATAATGCTTGCATTTCATTTTGTTGTTTGTTGTGAGGGGTATGTTTGTTTTGGAGGGGAAGGGGTGAAGACTCAGGTGTGTTCCCATGAATGGTATGGGATAAAATGATTATAGGAATCTTCAGAGAGATTGTGAGATACAGAAATAAAACGACATCTGTAAGTTGGACACCATGAGAAATCATCCGATCCAAATTTACTACATTACTGGAAATGAGGAAGACCTCTATTTTAATCTCCACATTAAAGAAAATACACTCATTCTTAAAATCTCATGTAAACACGTCAGTAATATTTGGAAAAAGAGGACAAAATTAAAATGCAAAAACATTGTCATTTCAGTATACTTATATATTAAAGCATATTAAGTGTCAGGAGCAAGAATAAAAGAAGAGACAATGTCTTACCTCCCATCTCGTTCCCAGTCATATACCTCTACTTTGATTGTTCTGTCCATGAAAAAAACATACACATAAAGTTACTTAGTAAGATCAAAATGATATATAAACCAAAGAACTTATGTACTTACTACAGGCCCGGTGCACGAAATTCATGCACGGGGGGGCGGGGGGGTGTGTGTCCCTCAGCCCAGCCTGCACCCTCTCCAATCAGGGACCCCTCGAGGGATGTTCGATTGCCCATTTAGGCCTGATCCCGGTACGATAGGGCTAAAACGGGCAGTCGGACATCCCTCTCACAATCCAGGACTGCTGGCTCCCAACCGCTCATCTGCCTGCCTGCCTGATTGCCCCTAACTGCTTCTGCCGGCCAGCCTGATCACCCACTAACCACTCCCCTGGCAGCCTGATTGATGCCCAACTGCTCCCCTGCCAGCCTGATTGCCCCAAACTGCCCTCCCCTGCAGACCTGGTCACCTCTAACTGCCCTCCCCTGCAGGACTGGTCACCCCTAACTTCCCTCCCCTGCAGGCTTGATCTCCCCCAACTGCCCTCCCTTGCAGGCCTGGTCCCTCCCAACTGCCCTTCCCTGCCGGCCATCTTGTGTCCACATGGGGGCAGCCATCTTTGACCACCTGGGGCAGCCATTTTGTGTGTTGGAGTGATGGTCAATTTGCATATTACTCTTTTATTAGATAGGATAAAGGCCTGGTGCACAGGTGGGGGCCGGCTGGTTTTCCCTAAAGGGTGTCCCAGATCAGGGTGGGGGTTCCCTTGGGGCGGTGGGGCGGCCTGGGTGAGGAGCCTGTGGTGATCTGCAGGCTGGCCACGCCCCCCCCGCCCCCCCCCCGACAACCCAAGCAGAGGCCCTGGTATCTGGGATTTATTTATCTTCTATAATTGAAACTTTGTAGCTATGAGCAGAGGACAGGTCAGGTCAGGGCGGGCAGGAAGCTTGGCTTCCTCCATCGCCAGGGACAACCCAAGTCTCCTGCTTGCTCCAGCTCTGTGGCCACCACCATATTTGTTGGGTTAATTTGTATACTCTCTCCTGATTGGCTGGTGGACATAGCTTGTGGGTGTAGCAGAGGTATGGGCAATTTGCATATTTCTGTTTTATTAGATAGGATATGTACAGCCCATGGACATGGGCAATAGGGAAGTGAAGACCTGGGGGGAATAGGGACTTGGAGGATGGGGAGTTAAGGGGGGTAAATGGGAGACATCTGTAATACTATCAACAACAAAAAATATACATCAAAAATAAAACAAATGAAATGTAGTTTTTAGGACAAAATAGTGTATGCCTGGAGGCTTTACACAGTAATTTGAACTTGTCTTTGATAATTTCATTGCTAAATTAAATTTACATCTTAGCCGAGATTTCTAAAATCTGCACTGATTCTGTAAAGGGAGCAGGGAAAGTATATGGGAGAGATGTGTAGTGTGACAGAGCTCCTTCTTCAACAGGGAGGCATTCAGCTACACCTCTACTTTTAAAAACACTGTGTCAGAACAGGATTTCTCATCAGAACATAGACTAGAATCCCAGGAAGGGCTTGTAAAAATATTGTTGGACCTCATCTCCAGAGTTCCTGGGTCAGTAAACCTGGGTTGGGGCCTGAGAATATGAATTTCTACAAGGTTCACCAGGTGATACTGAGCTACAGTATGAGAAGAACCTTCTTAGAGAAAGGATAACCAGTTAATTAAATTATAATCCAATTAAATGAATAAAATAACTCAAATGTCATGATACATTTTAGAATAAAAGTAATGACATATTGGTAATCAATAGTTCCTTCTATAATATTAGTTAACAGAATAAATTCCCAGTTTCCTAATATACAAGTAAGGAGATAAAATCAAGAGACTGAGCTTTTACTTTCTATTTATTTGCTTTTCTTTTGCAGTGAATAGGGTTATAACCTTCCAATCAATGTTATGTAAAAATAAACCTATGATACTGAGAAATGTTTAGGTATATTGTGGAAAGATCTTCAGGGCCACCACACCCACCTACTAGATCTATAGATTCAGCAACCATGAGAACAGTGCTGCAAATAAAAATTTCTGGAGTTTTTCAGGGTTGATAATATATCTAGTCATAGTATTATCCTATTTAATAAAAGAGTAATATGCAAATTGACCATCACTCCAACACACAAGATGGCTGCCCCCATGTGGTCAAAGATGGCTGCCCCCATGTGGACACAAGATGGCTGCCACAGATGGCCAGCAGAGGAGGGCAGTTGGGGGGGACCCAGGCCTGCAGGGGAGGGCAGTTGGGGGGGACCCAGGCCTGAAAGGGAGGGCAGTTAGGGGTGACCAGGCCAGCAGGGGAGGGCAGTTAGGGGTGACCAGGCCAGCAGGGGAGGGCAGTTAGGGGCAATCGTGCCGGCAGGGGAGCAGTTAGGCATCAATCAGGCTGGCAGGGGAGTGGTTGAGGGTGATCAGGCTGGCAGGCAGAAGCAGTTAGGGGCAATCAGGCAGGCAGGCAGGCGAGCAGTTGGGAGCCAGCAGTCCTGGACTGTGAGAGGGATGTCCAGTGGGATCAGGCCTAAACGGGCAGCCAGACATCCCTTGAGGGGTCCCAGACTGGAGAGGGTGCAGGCTGGGCTGAGGGACACCCCCCCTCCATGCACGAATTTCATGCACCGGGCCTCTAGTATTTCATATATTCACTTATGCCAGCCTAGAAAGACAAACCAAATGAAAACCTTGAGGCAGTGAAAATTGTGGAATGACTTTTGAATAGTAATATGTTAAAACTTAAACTAATATTCAATATCTTTTTAGCACTTTCCACATTTTTCTTCTTGGAATTACAGTCAGTTCAACCAATTTTAACTTACCAAATTACCCCTCTTTACCAAAACATAAATAAATTATTTATTCTTTTGTGCATACACACATCGGTAAAGAAGCTACTTTAATTTTTTTAATCGACATAGGATTATTGAATACAAAATCTATAATAAATAATCAAAGCTCTCAGAAAAGTTGTCATTTATTTTACCTGTCATAATCGCCATTACATAATGCTCGGACTGAGATCTTGAATGCTTGCCACACAGGATTTAGAGTATTTTTGACAACTTCTGTTTTATGACAAATTGTAAAACTGTAAAAAAAGAATTTTCAGTTATTTCTGTGATTCAATTATGACATATCATTTTAGTAGTCATTCTTCTCTCTCTTTTGGTGCAGAATAAATGTTGCCATTCCATTTTTTACTACTATATCATTTAATAAGAAGGGGTTTGTGGTTTTAAAACTTTAAAGATTAGCTCACTATAATATAAAGCAGTAAGATTTTGAATTAAGTTTACTACAAATGATATTCTGCAAAATCAATATATTCTAAAGCTGCTTTGTAAACAATCTCTAAATATTGTGATGACATATTAATACAGGGAAAAATATCCACAAGTCACTGAAAATATGATAGCTATCAAACTCTGAGAAAAGCTGTTTTGTTGGATAAAAATCTGATTGGAATGGGTTTGAGAAAGAGAAGAGAAATTGAGGCAGAGTGTATAAACATTTTTGGAGTTCAGCTTTAAAGAGAAATTGGGGGAAAGATTAGTTAAGTGAAATGTTTTGTTTTTGGTTTTGTTTGTTTGTTGGTTGGTTTGTTGCTTTTTAATGTGTTGTTTTTGTTTTGTTTTGTTTTGTTTTTTTAAGAAGGAGGCAACCACAGCAAAGCTTGTGAGCTAAAGGAAACTACCTGCAAGAGAGGAACCAATTTGTGAAGCGTGAGGGAAAGGGGAGAAAGGCTGGAGCAATGTCCTTTAGGCAATGCAAGTGGATCCAGGGCATCAGTGGAGGAGGTGCCCTTGGGAGCACTGACAGTCATTCTTCAGGAACTTTCAGGAGGCCACAGCATCACAGCACAGGGTAGATGCTATGATGAGATCATGAGGAAGTTCTCCAGTTGCTCCCATTTTATTATGATACAAGAAGCATGATTATCAGCAAAGAAGGAAGAGGGCAGAGTGTCCAAGTGTCTGGGAGAGAGGAAAAGTTGATGGTTTGAGGAAAAGGAGTTTAGACTCCTACAGAGCCCAAGGGCCTACTTAAAATTAACATCATCAGCCTGGCCGGCGTGGCTCAGTGTTTGAGAGGGACATTGCAGGGATTTATTATGAGAGGAAGGGAGAGGGAGAGAGAGAGAGACAGAAACATCAATGATGAGAGAAAAATCATTGATTGTCTGCCTCCTGCACACCCTTTAACCTATGAACCTGATTGATTCCTGATCAGGGCACATGCCCGTATTGCAGGCTCTATCACCAGTAGAGGGTGTGCAGGAGGCAGCCTATCAATGATCCTCTCTCATCACTGATGTTTCTATCTCTCCCTCTCCCCTCTTCTCTGAAGTCAATAGAATTATATTTTAATAAAATTAAATTAAATTAACATCATGAATTTTAGGAAGATCACTCCATATGTGGTTCCTTCTTTATCTAAACTGAAAACTTCTATATATCTGAAGAATCCCTTGAAGGAAGATAACTCAAGAATACACAATAAGGAGGAGAATCCATGGAGCCTTAAACTCAGTTTTCTGTGTTTTTCCACCAAATCATGCAATCTCTAGACATTAATAGAGTCCTGTGAATGTTCTTGCCTGATGTGAACTATGCAGCAGTTCATGAGCTATAAAATGTTTAAAATATTCTTGGTTAGAACAATACATAAACCCAGTCCTCACCAATCCTTAGTCATGAAGTATTCTAATGACAGGATTCTCTCTAACAGTCATGAACATGAGAACATGTGCCCTTAACCCCTACAAGAAAATAATTTCTTTTGAAAATCCTTTGAGTTTATCTTCTTCCTTTCAGGAAAGAAGGTTTGTTTCTATTAAAACATTAAATAGAAATATAATATCAAGAGTTCAAGTATTCATTATGAGAATTATGGCATAATGCCATCGCTTTCCTGGTAGTATCCTCACCCATCTAAAGAAACTCATGCTTCTAACTAAATTGAAAGAGCTCTATAGTCAATGCTCTAAGAATTGACTCACTTAAGCAATTTAGGGACCACTGGGGACAAAAGCTATTAAAGAGAAGACTCAGAAAGGTGTCAAGATATGTAAAGCAGAGAGAAGAAAAGCAAATGGGATCAGGGAGAGGTAGGCAAAAAAAAACAACAGGGACTCAAATGAGAAAAAGTAGAAGTACTCAAAAATGGTTAAGAAACATTCTTAGGGACAAAATTACATATATTGTTTTGTTTTAGAAAAAGACACCTGCCTTCCTTCTTAATACAATACATTCTTAAAGATCTACAAAGGGGCCTTGCCTGCTCTTCTTCTCTTGTATTACATTCTACTATATATTAAGTCTTCAGTTTGGTGACAGATTAGATAGATAAATAGATGATAGATAGATGATAGATAGATAGATAGATGATAGATAGATAGATAGATAGATAGATAGATAGATAGGTGGATGGAGTGAGTGAGGAGCAACTAACTGACTATCTTCACACCCACATGCTCAAAAATCTACTGACTTCTTTTTGGCCTCTTTGCTTAAGGTTAAATCAAAATTTCTGTTATAGCCCTAATATCACCAGCCATAGTAATTAAATACTTTGACACTTGAAACTTCTTTTAAGACAGTGTGTCATCTTCTTAGTGAGGTATTTATGAGCCAGGTAGTCATCTCTCTTTGATTAATCATTTTCGGTTGTAATACATGAGATGTAATACAGACAGCAGAATCTCACCAGAAATTCCAGTGCTAGAGTCACTAATGAAAATTCTGACAGGAGTCTGATGTAGCTCTTTCTCACATTCAGGAGTAACTATATATATAAAAGGCTAATGTGCTAAGTGTCCAACCGTCAAGGTAATGATGTCATGTAGCAATGCCCGGCTTCCTCTCCCTAGAGACTAGCCTCCTTACAGTTTCTTCATCCCAGGAACACGACTTGCTTTATAGCCAGGTGGAGACATTTCACACTGGTAACCAAATGTCTGTGAAGTGTTTTCACGTGCCTCATCTCATTTGATCCTCACAGAAGTCCTGGAGTAGGTAGATAGGAGACTCAGTGGAATACTATTTTCTTTCATTAGCCAGAAAACAGAGATTTAGAAAGCTTAGGAACTTGACCCAATTGAAAAGAAGTAAGAAATGGTGGAACTTGAAAATAACTTCTGGTTTGCTCACTGTGCAGAATATAGTCAAACACTGCAACAGTTAAATATTTTACCCTTTGTTCTCCCTGTGTGATCTACAATAATAATCTGTTTTGTGTTGATATTTATTGCTGTGTTGCTGACAATTACCTGAAAGAGAAGTTGGGGTGCTTCACTGGGCTGGAGAAGGTTTAGCTAAATCAGAAAGCAGGTCTAATTAAGCAAGTTTATTTGTACATATAAAGCTCTCACTGGTGCTATTTGCATGCATATTTCCATCTGTCATTGTCGATCATGAATTTGGTTGACACTTCTATTATAGAGAAAGGGCGATTAGTGATATTAAAATATTTCTTCTAATTAATTTCCTTTCAGTGTGCACAAATTCGTGCACAGGGCCACTAGTTGTTTTATAAATATAAAGTGTATGGATATATTATAAATAGCATTATAAGAAAAAATATATTAAATAATCTGTATTAAAGTACTTTAAATGATGCCATTTACCAAAAAAAGCAGCTATTCCTAAGGAAAATTATTACCTAATTATAAATACAGGTCAAGTTACCAAATTAATGTGAAAGCAAAAAAGACAAATTTATAATCACATATTATTAAGGTTTTTATTAATGCTTCTGGTTGAAATTAGTTTTATTCTTTCCTATAAAATGAGCCTTAAACACATTAAGCAACAATTTTTGAAATAGCTCCATAGTCAAAAAAAATGCTAAAAATAAGACTAAAATCTTTACAGTCAAAAATAGAGACAGCCAGTTTGGCTCAGTGGATAGAGTGTTGGCCTGTGGACTGAAGGGTCCCAGATTCGATTTCTATCTGGGGCACATGCCTGGGTTGCCAGTTCTATCTCCAGTTGTGGGCATGCAGGAGGCAACAATCAATGATTTTCTCTCATCGTTGGTCTTTCTGTCTCTCTTTCCCTCTCCTTTCCCCCCTGAAATCAATCATATATATATATGATTATATATTTAATTATATATTTAATATATATATATATATATTTTAATAGAGGCTTATAAATAAAAAGTGAGAAGTAAATGTATTTTTACTCATTTAAAACAAAACATATATATTAATGTACTAATAAATATCTCATTATATATACTTGGGTCTAGCTGGTGAACTAGTTTCATGTGTGTAAATACAGGGTGTCCCAAAACATGTATATACACTTTAATAGCTGATAGCTCAATTTTGAAAATTAAATGCATTTTAGTAAACTTTGCCTTTATAGTTATTCAAAGTATATGTATACATTTTTTGGATACCCTATATATATGGGAAATTTTCTGAAATGAGATTTATCAAATTTTAGTAATAGTTTTTTAAATAATTTGAGATATTGTTATTAGTTGTATGCACTTTAATTCCTTAATATTGAGATTTCATTTAATAACTAAGTTATCATTCAGACAAGCATAATAAATTCCTGCAATGTAACTCACACCAGTAGCATTAAATGTGTGATAGATTGAAATGTATAACTAATCTTTATCAATTAAAAAAACTAGAAGAATAAAAATAGAAAATTCAAGAAATAATTCAGACAAGAGGAAACAAAAGAACATTGTGATTCAAGAAATTATGAGCTCATTCTTTAATTTTTTTCTATCTTCAAAATGACTGGCAAATATTATTATTTTCTTTATTGTCCAATATTTTTCACATGGATAAAATCAGTGTTCAAATGCAAATGTTACTCTGACATCCTAACCACCAAAAGAGAAGAGAAGTATACAAAATTTAATAATACGATGCCATGATAGCCCAGAAGTGCCCAGTATCTGCATCAAAAAAATCCCACAATAAGAAAAGCATCGTTTTCTACTGGCCAATGTATTTATTTTAAAAAACAAACTTTTTATTTTTATGTAACATTCTGTATATTTATTACATAGCATTAACATATTATATAACTAGAGGCCCGGTGCACGAAATCTGTGCACTTGGGGGGGCTCTCTCAGCCTGGATTATAAGAGGGTGCAGGCCAGGCCGAGGGACCCCACTAGTGCATGATAATAGGGGTTGGGGAGGAATGTGGGAAGTTGACTAGCCCGGGAGGGAACGTGGGAGGGCTCCAGGGCATGTCCGGCTCATCTTGCTCAGTCCCGATCAGCCAGACCCCAGAAGCAAGCTAACCTACTGGTCGGAGCGTCTGCCCCCTGGTGGTCAGTGCACATCACAGCAACTGGTCTACCGGTCAACTGTCTGCCCCCTGGTGGTCAGTGCACATCATAGCGAGCGGTTGAGCAGCCTTAGTAATTAGCATATTATGCTTTGATTGGTTGAATGGCCGACTAGAGGACTGGACACTTAGCATATTAGGCTTTTATTATATAGGATTATATTTATAAGTGTAGCACTATTGACAGGTATTGGTGTTTTTTTTTTCATTCCAGTCCCCTAATTTTTCTCATTAAATGATGTTTTCTCTTTAGCTAATATTTTATTATGCATAGTTAAGAAAAACAATATAAAAAACACCTTACTAGAAAATAATAACAACAGCAGCTAACATTTAAATTATTCTTATGTTATAGGCAAGCTTCTAAATGTTTTTTTGCATAGTAACCCATGTAATACTCCCAATAACCCTATGAGGTAGATGTGATTATCAGTCCATTTACAGATGAGAAGACTGAGTTTCACATGGCTTAAAAAACTTGCCTATGGTCCCACAGCTATTAAGTAGTAGTGTCATGATCTAAACCACAGCAACAAAAACTTAGCCCGTAATTTTAACTGCTGAACTTTCCCACAAATACTGACATTACAATATGAATCAAAGAAAACAAAAAAATGTATTTAGTGGTAGAGTCATATGTATTACACTCTATAACCCATGGATACATTTTCAAACCAAATAGAAACCGGTCTAATAATGACTGCTGAACATATTCAAATTACTGGAATGTAATAAAAAGTTTTACTGAATGTTAGGTATTATTGAAAATCAACCCTGTAGTATAAAAAAATCAACCCATAAAGTCCACTTCATTCTCTAAGAAAATAAAGTTTATAAATATAAAATAAAGTCACATCATATGTCTACAAAAATATAATTCTTCCATACTATTAAGACATTATAACTTTATAAAAAGTAAAGAGGGAATGTTTCCATGAAGCTGAAAATCATTCATTTTAAATATCAAACAGAACATATGAAATGATTAGAAAGTGATGCACTGTTATTGAGATGGAAAACCACATCAATTTTTAAAATAAAAATATTGTACTCTGTTTACCAATTTAATGAGCTTCTCTGAGATGAATAATTCAAATAGCATCCTTATTTTAGTGTTAAAATGCATAAAATATAAATCTACCTGCCATCTTCATTACTTCGATAAAACACAAGAAAAGGATCTGATTTTCCAAAGAAGTCCTTCTTGTCCAACTTATTAGCACAAAATTGCATCAGAACAGCATCCTGAAAACAAAATAAATACAATAACTCAAAATCTGGATTACAAATAACCAGAAACTACAGATCACAAATAAGACTTGAGAAGAAAATAAATTTGAAATTTTCATGCAAATGGCCAAGTGTGTGAGAATCCCAGACAACATAAAATTGCTTTAAAGGACCATGAGACTGAAAACTTGACTTTGTGTTTGTTCTAGTCACAAAACTATAACTTTAAAATCTGTAACAATTTTCCTCAGAAAAGTGATATTAAGCTAGATAACTCTAGGTATCCAATATCATAATACAAATCTTCATTCATATCTCCATTATTCAAGTATACATTCTTAGAACATAAGCATGTTTTGAATTCCTGAGGAAATATTTACTAAATGTCTACTAAGTATCTATCATGTATTGGATGTTAAGATGTATTAGATGATTAGATGAGGAACAAGACAGATCCAGACTCTGACCACATAGTTTATTATCTGGAGGGGGAAAAAAGTTTTTTTCTTAATTATACAGAGTGTTCCACAATATCTCAATAACTACATTTTAAAATAATTTACATTGCATTGGACTTCAAGAAAAACAAAGCATCTTCATTTTCATTTGTAATTTAAATTAAACATGTAGCATGTTAATCACTATGCCAAACCAATCATTTTTATCAGTTAATATACTCAAGCATTCATAATCAACATGATTTAGCTTAAAGTTAAACTGGAGTGTAATACACCATTATTTAATTAGATAGTGTAAGCTTTTTAATGAAGTAGAAAATATGTAGCCATTTTAAGAATAAAATTACTATTTTGGTTTGTTTGCTTTTTTAACTGAAAGGAAATGCTAACAATTTTGGAAAGAGGTAGAGGGTCAAAGTAATTCAGATTAAATCAAGAGGTTATAGTTTCAAATCCTATTTGATGAAAATGTTAACAATGACTAAAAAGGCACTTTCTTATTCACCACTTCTTTGCAGAGTCCAGCAATACTGATTAAGTGTCTACCTAAATTCTCATTATTTCCTTTCGGTAATTCCAGAACACTATACCAGAGATGATGCTCTCTGTTTTTCATTCATTCACTGATATACTTACTTAACAAACATTTCTCAAGCAATACTCAGAGAGGTTTATAGGTCTAGATTTCTCATTTTCCAAAGTATCGATAGAGTGTCATTTTACTTTGTTATTTAGAATAGATGTGATATCTTCTACCAGAGGAATACTCATATTAAAACAGGCATTATGCTTCTAAGCAGGTATAGTTACAATATACATTTCAAAGAAAATTACAAGGGCAACACAGGCAAGAACAATGGGAACATCATTAATAACTCAAACTCCTCAACCATGACCACTTTTCAAATCTAAGGTTTAAAGTTTAAAAATTGATATACTATCCATTAAGGAAGTAGTGAGAGAATCATCTGGATGATCCAACCATAAAGTCAAATTGAGAAGAAAGGGCTGGGGTTTTGTTTTGTTTTGCGTTATTTGTTTCGAATGCCCTTTCATCTTCCTATATATTACATGCCCTTGGGTGAGAGTAGTTTTCTAATAACATGGGACAAGGACATTGTTCTTGCCACAGAAAAATAAATAGCCCCTTGAAGATATTTTCCCAAAGCACCTGAATCAAAACACAAACTCCCAAAAAACATTCTGATATACTTGAAATGCATTAATAGGTCAATAAAATGTGTATTTTTCAAACTGGTTGTGAATTAAGCTTCAAAGAGATCAAGTATTGTTAAAAAATAAATTTTCACATCATCATTGGTGAATGTAATACCAAGCTGTAATTTTTCAAATTATATTCCTTAAGGCTTACTAAATGAATAACCAATTCAAAAGAAAGATTTCTTTCAATGTATCAAATTATATAAATTTAGGAAAAATATATTTTGCTATTATTCAGGTTAATAACATAGCAGGGGTTTCATCTGTGACAAGCACAAAAGGTATCTAATTTATAAGGAAAAAATCCAAGCATTTACTTATTTTCAGAAATATACAGGCATCATTGCAAAGGTGTTGTGTGTGTGTGTTTTTTAAATCTCTTATGCTTAGTGCCACCTGAGAGAATTTTCAAACTTTTCTTCAATACTCCACACCAGTATAACAAACTTCCTATTGAAGAAATCTACTTGAATATTTCACAGGCATTTCTAACAAGTTCAAATCTAACTTGCTTCTCCTATAATTTTCCCAGCTCAATTAGTGGTTCATCATTCACCCAAGTGATCAAGAAGTTGTTCTCAATTTCTCCCTTTTCCTTACCCTTTACACGTTTCTTCACCAAGTTGTAATATTCTGAATCTAAAACTTTCCTCAAATTTTTGCTTCAGCTACACTGGCATCACTAATCCAAGCCCACCTCCTCTCTAACCTGGACTTGTACAGTGTGGCATTGATTCCTTTCTCCCTCTTCCTCTACGGACCTATCCAATCCATTCTCCATTTAGCAGACATGTTCTTAAAATGTGAATGAAATAATTCTGTACATAACAAAAATGCTTCACAGCTTTCTCCTGTATTTCAGATAAACAGACTCTTAAAATGGTCTACAAAGCTGAACACCAGCCCTAGCCAGTTTGGCTCAGTGGATAGAGCATCAGCCTGCCAACTGAAGGGTCTTGGGATCAAGGGCACCTACCTCAGTTGCAGGCTTCATCCCCGGTCCTGGTTGGGGATCATGCAGGAGGCAACCAATCTGTTTCTCTCACATCGATGTTTCTCTCTCTGTGTCTCCTCCTCCCTTCCACTCTCTCTAAAAATCAATGGAAAAAGTATCCTCAGATGAGGATTAACTAACTGAATGAATGAATAATGAATGAATGAAGCTGAACACCAAATGGGCTCTGAGTTGCCTTTTCCACCTTCATCTGGCAAAGTTTTACCTCAGTCATTCCCCACTCCTAGGCCTTTGTCACCAAACACCAGACACACTCCTTTCCCTCCTTAGGATCTTATGCAAGCTGTGCTCACTGCAGGAATTCTTCCTGTGCGGCTGGCAAACCATTCCTCAGGGCTTAGCTTACATGTCATTTGTTCACAGAGGCCCACATGACATCCTCCCTCTGATAAGTTAGATTTTCCTTTGTCTCTCTCATAATATATTTGATCACTTAGTAAACATCATGACATATTTACCTACACACTCATCTGCATTTCCCACAAGCTGTCTGCATTTCCCACAAGCTGTTTTCATTAAAGACAAGGCCCAAGGTTGTTTGTTGTGTGTTTTTCTCCCCATTGTATTCCAAGCTTCCATTTCTGAGACTAGCATGTTTGTACAATATTGTTGAACCATTCAATCAGAAAAAAAATATTCTTTGTGGATAATTTCAAGTTACTTATAAGCTATGGTTTACACATCACTCAAATGATGCTTTTGTTTTCCCTACAGAGGAGCCATCTGGGGGAAGTATTCAGAATATCAGCATTTTGCCCTAGCTGGTTTGGTTCAGTGGATAAAGTGTTGGCCTGTGGACTGAAGGGTCCTGGGTTTGATTCCAGTCAAGGGCACATGCTCGGATTGCAGGCCTGATCCCCAGGAGGGGGCATGCAAGAGGCAGCTGATCAATGATTCCCAGCATTGATGTTTCTCTCTCTCTCCCTCTCCCTTCCTCTCTGAAATCAATAAATATATATGAAAAATATTATAAAAAAGAATATCAGCATTTTAACCACTTTGCTGTACATCTGAAACTAATACAGAATAATATTGAATGTAAACTGTAATTGAAAAACTGAAAAAATTAAGAATATCAGAATTTTCCAAATAAAGAAATTAAAGCTCCAAGAACATAACCTCACTCATCTATGAAAGAGATAAGACTCAAATTCAGGTGTCCTGACTCCTAAGCTTATTCTCAAGTTAACGACAGGTGATGTGTTTTAAAAAAAAAAAAAAAGTCAATTCGTACAGTGTGAAATATGAACTAAAGTATTTCATTCAAAATTCTAAATATTTTAAAAGTATCTATAAGGTAAATTTTAAAGGCATTGTCTCTTCTGAAGTAACTATGAACATTTCTTTGAATATATTTGTTCCTTCTATTATATGAGCATAGTAATGAAATATTTCAAGGTTTATACATATCAATAATGATGTTATCAATAAGGCCATAGCTAAAAATCAGAACACAGAATATATATAAGATTAAATTAGATCAATATTTTAAACTTTTTAAAAAACATATTTTTTATTGATTTCAGAAAAGAAGGGAGAGGGAGAAAGAGATAGAAACATCAATGATGAGAGTGAATCATTGATCAGCTGACTACTGCACGTCCCACACTGGGGATTGAGCCCACAACCTGGGCATGTGCCCTGACTGGGAATGAACTGTGACCTCCCAGTTCCTAAGTCAATGCTCAACCACTGAGCCACACCGGGCAGGCTAGATCAATATTTTAAATAATATCTTTTAAATATCAGACCTATAATTTCTAAGAATGAGAAATATGTTTACTTATTGAAAGGTAATTCCAGATGTTCTTAAAAAACTTTATAGAAAGTGGTAAAAATGCTCTAGATCGCTAAATAACAGATTCCACTTCATTTACATGGAAGCTTTAGAAGATTTTCCTGTTTTCCAAGCAAAACCATAGAATTGAAAGAGGAAAAAATATAAGATGCAGCCTGGCCATATGCAATATATGCCTCAGTATCTTGATTTTCTTTTGAAATAGGTGAATAATAATGTGTTCATTGGCATATTTATACAAAAATCACCTCAATATCAGATTTTGACAAAACAGCATGTTAATGTCACTGTAAAGACCAAGTATCTTATTGACCTGGAACTTCTTTTTCTCTTTCCTCCGTCATTTATACAAAACTCATTATCATCATACACATAAATTCAGAGACAAGAAGTGTAATAGGTGATTAGATGATATCATTAAAAGAAATCATTGTGCAAGTTTAATTTAAAAATAGGTTGGATATTATTTCTGTATTTAAATAACTGCAATATTTTTGTAAGGTATTTTAGTATACATAAAATGCTTCCATATACATTATATTTTCAGATTTAATGATATAGTAGTCAATTTTCAGAGACGAGAAAAATTTAAAAAATATTCTAGTTACCTGTTCAAATGTTTGGCTCCCTCCCCAGCTCCCCACCACCCCTTGCAAATATGAAAAGTGAAACTCAGAGCAATCAAGTGACTTAATAAGCCAAAGTACAAATTACTTGCAAAACCAAACCCAGTTCAGTCAGATGGTCTTTTACAGCATTATATTGTAAGTAATTTCTGGCATTTTACACATGAGAGAACTGAAACTGAGGTGGCTGTGACCAGCCCAGGGAATAAAGACAAAGAATAAGGAAAAAGAATAGGAAGGCCTCCATTTGAATGCATTTCTAACTGCTTAAATTCTAATATTCTTGTTTAATTATCTCCACAAGCCTCTTATTATACTTCCCTTTTGTTACTTCACTATCCCAGCCCCCAAAGTCCCAAAGTGCATAGTTAATTGAAATGCTCAGTTTCTAGCAGTTGCAGGCAAGTAATATGAGGTTTTTCTGACCATATTGCCTTTATATACATCCGTATATAAAGCCATAGTGATTATCTTAAAAAAAAAACAAAAAACACACACACAACCTCTGGGGATTAGAGTGAAAAACTCAGATACTAATTAATAGCTGTACAAAAACTACTACCAATGTCAAAGTATTAAGTTTTGGTACTTTTGGGGAACTTCTGTTCATAAAATCATGAAGCAAACATTGTAAATAAAGAGTACTGAAACATAATTTCTTTTCCCCCAAAATAACAATTCCCAGGGACCCACTGGGCCACTCTGAACAGACAGCACTTCTGATTCAGAGCCATCATTACTTCCAGTGCGGAGTGTCATGCTCTCAGCTCATCTTGACAACAATGAAATCATTGAACATGAGTCAATGGCTGTATCAGCAAATCACAACTAAAAATAGCTTTTTAAAAACACTGACTATGCACTTGTTCCTAGTTGGAGTGGTAGTTGGTCCTTCCTTCAAATGTGGACTTACCAAGCTAACAAAAGATGGGGCTGTATATTCTGAATTAGTTCAGTTAGAAATAGGGAAACACAGGTATGTCATGCAAAAGGGACAAGGTCAAACGACTAGAAATATTCCTTCAAAGACACACATAAATCTTCAAAAAATTTTGCAAGAACTGAACTGATTGGTACAACTGACAATTCCTTATATTAATGCCCCTCCCAAATGATAATGACATTAGGTTTTATTTGGGAATTTTCTATTCTATAAAAAGATCATTAAACTAACTGATTATTCTTTTGGGACTATAGAATAGAGTCTCTCTGGTTAAAGTACTAAGTATCTAAAGTGATATTTAATGAGTTATAAATTAATTTAACACATACTTTCAATTAAATTTGCTACAATTACTCAAGTTAATCATTTATGTAGATTTTCAGAAATATTATTTAAAGTTAGTGTTGATAACACAATTTAAACCAAAGAAATTTACTTACCCTGCAACAGTTTAATTCCTCTGCTGTAAGTATGATAGTGCCACATTTCTTCCCTGGAATTCCTCTAAAACAGCAAAAATATATTTATATACATTAATATTTTATATTTATAATATTACATATTTAATATTTGTACAACCAAATAAAGAGAGTATTACTAATAGGTGGGCTCTTTCCTAACAAAATATATTCCCAGTTCCAGCGTTGAGTTTATCCTATATATACACACATCCTGATGAAGCTAAATTTTGATCGCATTCAACCTGTCAGTTCTCTGCACAAGAATCTTCAATAGCTTCATATTATCTAGCACCTTATATAATAAAAGGGTAATAGGCAAATTGACCCTAACAGCAGAACAACCAGGAATGACTGGTCGCTATGACACGCACTGACCACCAGGGGGCAGACGCTCAATGTAGGAGCTGCCTCCTGGTTGTCAGTGCACTCCCACAGGGGGAGCTCCGATCAGCCACAAACCTGAGGGCTGTGAGCACAGCAGTGGTGGTGGGAGCCTCTCCTGCCTCCTCGGCAGTGCTAAGGATGACCAACTGACGGGTGGGCCTAAGCCTTCAGTCAGACATCCTGGGCTGCCAGAGGGATATCCACCTGCCAGCTTAGGCCCAAGCCCCCAGGGAGCGGGCCTAAGCCAGCAGGTGGACATCCCCTGAGGGGTCCTGGACTGCGAGAGGGTGCAGGCCGGGCTGAGGGACTCCCCCTCCCCCCAGTGTACGAATTTTCATGCACCAGGCCTCTAGTATTTGATATGATATGATATGATATGATATGATATGATATGATATGACATATGATATACATCTATAACAACACTGTCTCCTGTGGTTACTAATATTTCTATTATGTAATTAAAACCTATCCTAATCTTGGTTTTCATATTTCTTTCTCCTTTCATCAACATGGTTACTTATTTGCACTTATGTCTTTCTGCCATTCCCATACCCTGACATACCATAGTGTGTTTTAACTATTCTCTACCCTGTCTCAAACTTTCCATATCTCCATATGAAATTCCATTTGTTCTATGAAACCTTATCCCAGTCCATTTCACACAAAGCCCAGCCTTCTCTGCACTCCCATTGCACTTAACAGGTTAAGCATTTAATCATTCCTAAATTGTTACAATCATATATTCTTTTCCTTTGCTTTCTCAAGTTGACTATAAGCTGTTTAAGAGCAAAACTCATGAGAACAAACCTCTTGTAAACCAAGAGAGTTAAATATCTATACAGAGCAATTGGTCATACATATAAGAAAAATGTGTAACATAAGCAAAATTAAGCAAATTGCAACTGCCATTCAATTTTCTTTTTACATGTCTCTGGTATATTTATGTTCACATAGCTCCTGGCTGACACTAAGAGAAAAGTTCAAAAGGAAAATGCAAGGTGTGTGCATGGTTCCCTGCTTTACATGAGGGACAAGTCAGGGAGAATTTTCCAAAGGACAATGTTTGTTCCTAACAGTATATTTCACGCTTCCTTTATTTTCTCACAAATCACAGTTCAACTCTTCTGTTTGTCCTGGGAACTAAATATGTGAAATTAATGGATGTTATTTTTCTCAAAGATATTATTCATCCCTGACAGTTTTATTTGTACCAGCATGTGTGCAACAAATACATGCACCTTAATTTCCACGTATACAGGGATTGGAGTGTTAGTATCTTGACTGGGAACAAGAGAGAAGAATGGAAAGTTAAAATATTCTCAATTGTGAATATATCAATGAAATTATACTCACTCTAAAACTGCTCCGCCCTGTCTATCTTTCTATTCTAAAATTTCTTCTGGAGAGCACCACTCTGTCTTGAGCTAAAAATGCCAGCTTGTGCAGGAACCTGCCTATCACAAAATCTCGTTTCCTCTATCTCTTCACTCCCCATTAGGGAAACTGTAAATGTCAGGATCTCCCATTTTCTCCAGGTCTTTATGACTAAGAGATCAATTAATTTATCCTTGTACATTTTTCTTACAATATTACAAGCAGCATTTCTCAGTTAATTTTTCTAATCCAACTGTACCTTCTTTTTCTTCTTTCTGCGTGGGAATCACAAAATTTCTATTTTTTGGCATTATGGCAAACTAAACACCTTAACTGAACAACCACCTGGAAATACTTTGAAATGCTGATTACAATTTGCAAAAATTTTTCTAATGGCTTTGATAACTAGGCAAGAAAAGAAGAACCAATCAGAAGTGGAAACAAGCAAAGGCGAACTTGGTGAGTTTGATCTTGGGCTTGTTTTTAATGGCTGCTTAGGGCATAAAGATAAAAGACACAAAAAAGGGGGGGGCGGGGAGAGAAGAAGGGAGACTCACAAGGTGAGAAATTCAATATATGGCCAGCTCACAGCATAAAGCTTCACTCACAATGACTATATTGACTGATTGATTGTAGCATTTATTAGATATAAACAACCCCTTTGGAGGTATGTACAAAATAAATCCCTGCCTGAAAACCTGGTGATCAATAAAAGAGAAAAATATGTCTCTTAGTAATTCAGACCTTAGCCAGGCTTGCTGCCTTAATTTCTACTACCTAGATGGTCATAAAAGCTTCTAACCAAAAATTCAGTAAATGCAAGTAATCATAAGTGCCTTGTAAATGCAAAACCTCTCTGAAAGAGTTTGCCTTAAAACTACATCTCAAAATAATCTCACATTAAGCATTAAATATATATTTACAAAATACTGAAGGAAAAATGTACCATGTGTTAGATTCTCCAGAAACAACCGACTACAGAATCAAACATGGACATAGAATACTGGAAATGATTGTGGGGAAGGGTATATAATAAGAAGAGAGCCACCGTTGTTTAATAATTATTCACCTTACTAACTATAGATAAGAGGTTTTCTTACAGACCCTGGGAAACTGGAGGAGGAAACAAGGCTGTAAAAAGATAAGATGCCTCCATAGGTCAATTACTCAGAAAAGAAATACATTTTGAGAATAAACCAAGGGCAGGGCACGCTTTGATTTGGTTGCTGTGCCCAGACCCTGACCCCCTCCCGGAGTTTTTCCCAGGAATGCGGACTACTCTCTGGTCCCAGGATTGGGCTGAGCTGTTTGTAACATCACACAAGATTAGCCACCTTGTTACCAAACTTTGAGCTCCTGAAGGCCGGACCACAGACCTGACCCTCCCCTTTTCCATGTTATACTTGTAGATCACAGCTGCACGTAGCTAACTTTTCCCTCATGTGTATGCAATCAGCCAACTGACAAGTGGGGGTCAGAGTAGAATTTCCAGGGTGACCAACTGCTCTCCCCATACTGCCGGAATTATTGGAATAAATGCTCAGATATGATTCAATCCTGTCTCTGTTTAATTTGGCTCAAGTAGTGATAGGCGGCCTCCAACCCATTGTGTCCAGTTTCAGAAATATTATGCATAGTATACAAAATGTAAATATGTATAACTAAAAATTAAGGAGAAAAATGGAAATCTGAGTAACTAGCAAAAGCCAATAAAAGTAATCAAGAATATTTGGAGAACCCAGCTGGTGTGGCTCAGTGGTTGAGCATTTACCCATGAAGCAGGAGGTCATAGCTTGATTCCCAGTCAGGGCACATGCCTGGGGTTGTGGGCTCAACCCCTCGTATGGGGTGTACAGGAGGCAGCCAATCAATGATTCTCTCTCATCACTGATATTTCTATCTCTTCCTCTCCTTTCCTCTCTAAAATCAATAAAAATGTTTTTTAAATAAAAAATGGAAACAAAAATTGTCATGCTATATAAAAAATAATAAAATTTATCCATTAGTAATTTACAATAGACATCAAAATTTAAGGCTTCAGATAATTCAAAAGAAAAGAATGGATATACTCAGGGTGAAAAAACTAACCTTAATGAAAACCAGTGTATATACATTAATAGCAAACATACAGATTTTAAATTTAAATATTTCTAGAAATAGTTACTGTGTCATAACAAAAGAGTCAATTAATTAGGGAGATATGATATCAGTACTGTATGCATCTATAGTTATAGCTCCAAAATATATACAAAAAGAACTGATTGTACTACAAAACAAAAAGTATGCCATCATGTGGAGCAATTTTAACCTAGCAAACTACCTTGGCCAGTGATCCAGGCTACTACCACCAGTGGTAAGTCATGTTTATGTCATGTACCCCGATACGATGCAATAAGAAGGCACTTCACCTTTATGTCCTTCCCCTCCAAACCCATAACGCCAATCTAACCATAGGAAAAACACCTGACAATCCCAAATTGGGGGACATTCTCAGAATATCTGAGTAGTACTTCTTAAAACTGACAAGGTCATCAAAAACAAGGAAAGTCTGAGAAATTGTCAAAAAACAGAAGATACTAGGAGACAGGATGATTAAATACAATGTGATATCCTGAGCTGAATTCTGAAACAGAAAAAGGGCATTCATGGAAATACAAGTGAAATTTAAATAAAGTCTGGAACTTAGTTAATTCTAATGTACCAGAGTAATGTAAGATGTTAATGTTAGTGGAAAGTGGATGAGGAATATACAGGAACTCCCTGCACTATCTTTGTAACTTTTCTGTAAATCTAAAGCAATTCTAAAATATAAAGCTTATATTTAAAACATTGTAAAGCAAGAAAAGATAATGACAGGCTAAAGAAGTATTCCAGGTTAAAAGAGACTAAAATCAGGACAATTAAATTCAATGTATGATTCTTGATTAACTTTAGATTGGGGGGAAATAGTTTTAGGACATCAATGGAATCACTGTTGAAATTTGAATATGGAGTGTGGGTTAGATAATATGATTGTATCATTGTGAAGTTTCCTGGTTTTGATCATCATATTTATGGCTATGTAAGAGAGCATCTTTATAGGAAATACACATTCGGGCATTTAGAGGAAATGGGGCACAATATCTCCAACAATGTCTCCAACTTACTCTGAGATGGTTCAGAAAAAACAACAAAACCTAAAATATTAGAGGAAGAGGTGAGGGATGGAGGTGGGGGAGAAAATGATAAAGCCCATAAAACAAAGTTAACAACTGTTCGAAGTAAACGTTCTGGGTAAAGATCATCAGAAGTTTCTGATACAACTCTAGTAAATTTTATGTATAATTGAAATTATATCAAAGTAAAAAGTTACCCCCAAAAAATCAATTTTGAAAAGTTTCTCAGACTTTTTTTTACTGTGATATTTTGTGACATATAAAAAAAATAATAGAACTCAAGCCCAAAACAGTTAAAGTTTTATCTCAAGAGAATTATTAGAGATGAGTAATTCTTTCCAAAATTAAGCGGGCGAAGAATAAAAAGCCTTTTGAGAGACTGGGTGGCTTGTTTTTTGTTTGATGTGGTTTGTTTTGCTTTTTGTTGATTGTTACAGTTGTGTGTTTTTTTCCTAATTGTAACATTTTTCTATAACTCATACTACTTCTCCATTACTGCTACCACTGCCTTGGTTCATACCTTTACATTTTTGCTTGGGTTACTAGAGTTTTCTTGTTCCTAACTGGTCTCAGGCTGGTACTCCTTTAATTTATCTTCTCCACAAGGCCAGATTGATCTGCTCATTAATGCTAATCATGAAGCCTTCCATCTTCCAGTGGCTCTATATAGATCCTAGGTAATTTTAAACTTAATAATTAGGACATAATCACCTTCCTAACATTCAGCCACTGTTAAGTCTCTAGTTTCATCTTTCCCACCATTTTCAATAGAGTCACACTTTTCATTCCCTGAATCCACAACAAATGTTTCATTTCTCCCTGACTTCACCTGGAACAGTCAGCCTACCAACCACTCGAGGAATCTTTTCACAACAGTGATTTCTACCCATACGTCAAACCTGCTTTAACTTATGGAACATTTACTAAAATTGATCAAATATTATGTCACAGAATATTTACTAAAATATATCACATTTATTGGTCAAGAAATTTTGGTTAGACACTAATGACAAATGTCAATTTTTAAAACATTTAAAAAAACTCATTATTTAAAAAAAAGAATAGGAAAGAGAGAATACTTAGCACTGCACAATAATAAAAGTAATACTTGAAACATTCTACTACCTTAGTATTTTGTATGTAAAAAATTTATAAACAAAATGGCATTAAACAAAAACTCAGAAGTGTATTTTTAAAAAAGCTAATACAACACCAACACAATAATAGCAGGAAACTTCAATACTTCACTTTAAACAATGGATAGACAATGGAAATAATATCAGTTAGAAAAGGGAGGACTAGAACAACACTATAAACTAACTGAACAACAGACATATACAGATCACTCAACCAACAACAAAATATACAATCTTCACAAAGACACATGGAACATTCCCCAGGAGGGGAATGTTAGGCCACAATACAAGTCAACAAATTTTAAAAGCTTTACACAAAATATATTTCCCAATCACAGTAAAATAAAATTAGAAATAAATGGTGATAGAAAAAATAGAAAATGCACCAATATGTAGAAATTAAACATACACTCTTAAGCAATGAATCAAAGAAAAAGTCACAAGATAGTAGAATCAACATCATTAAAATGTCCATACTACCCAAAGCAATCTATAGATTCAATGCACTCCCCATTAAAATGCCAATGGCATATTTCACAGACCTAGAAAGAACTCTCCACAAATTCATATGGAATAAAAAAAGACCCCGAATAGCCACAGCAATCCTGAGAAAGAAGAACAAAGTAGGAGGGATCTCAATAACAGATTTCAAGCTGTATTACAAAGCCACTGTTCTAAAAACAGCCTGGTACTGGCACAAGAACAGGCATATAGACCAATGGAATAGAATAGAGAACCCAGATATTGACCCAAACCACTATGCTCAATTAATATTTGACAAAGGAGGCATGAACATACAATGGAGTCAAGACAGTCTCTTCAACAAATGGTGTTGGGAAAATTGGACAGATACCTGCAAAAAAAATGAAACTAGACCACCAACTTACACCATACACAAAAATAAACTAAAAGCGGATAAAGGACTTAAACATAAGACGGGAAACCATAAAAATACTAGAAGAATCCAAAGGCAGAGAAATCTCAGACATATGCTGAAGCAATTTCTTCACTGATACCACTCCTAGGTCAAAGGAAACTAAAGAGAAAATAAACAAATGGGACTACATCAAAATAAAAAGCTTTTGCACAGCAAAAGAAACCATCAACAAAACAACAAGAAAGCCCACTGTATGGGAGAGAATATTTGCAAATGTTATCACTGATAAAGGTTTAATCTCCAACATCTACAGGCAGCTTATACAACTTAATAAAAGGAAGATAAATGATCCAATAAAAAAATGGGCAACGGGCCTAAATAGATACTTTTCGAAAGAAGACAGAAGGAAGGCCAAGAGACACATGAAAACATGCTCAAAGTCACTAATTATCCAAGAGATGCAAATCAAAACGACAATGCGGTACCATCTCACACCTGTCAAAATGGCAATCATCAACAAATCAACAAACGACAAGTGCTGGCGAGGATGTGGAGAAAAAGGAACCCTCGTGCACTGCTGGTGGGAATGCAGACTGATGCAGCCACTGTGGAGAACAGTATGGAATTTCCTCAAAAAACTAAAAATGGAACTCCCATTTGACCCAGTAATTCCACTTCTAGGAATATATCCTAAGAAACTAGAAACGCCAATCAGAAAGGATATATGCACCCCTATGTTCATAGCGGCACAATTCACCATAGCTAGGATTTGGAAACAGTCTAAGTGCCCGTCAGCAGATGACTGGATCAGAAAACTATGGTACAGCTACACAATGGAATACTATGCTGCTATAAAAAAGAAGGAATTCTTACCATTTGCAGCAGCCTGGATGGAAATGGAGAGCATTATGCTAAGTGAAATAAGCCAGTCAATGAAAGAAAAATACCACATGATCTCACTCATTTATGGATAATAAAGAACATTATAAACTGATGAACAAAAAGATAGATACAGAGGCAGTAAAGCATCAAACAGACTGTCAAATTACAGCGGGAAGGTTGGGGAGGGGTGGGGGAGATAAGAGATCAACCGAAGGACTTGTATGCATGCATATAAGCATAACCAATGGACACAAGACACTGGGGGGTGAGGCATGTATGGGAGTGGGGTGGGGGAACAATAGGAAGATATGTACACATGTAATACCTTAATCAATAAAAAATTAAAAAATGAAAAAAAAAGTCACAAGAAAAATTATTTTTAAACAAATGAAAATGAAAACACAACATACCAAAACATATTGGCAGTGAAAGAAATGCCAAGAGAGAAGTTTATAGTTGCAAATTCATATATTTTTAAAAAAAGACTACAAATCAACAACCTAGCTTTATACCTCAAAGGACAAAATATAGAACAAACTAAATGTAAAGGTAGTAGAAGGAAGGAAATAATAAAGAGCAAAGCAGAGATAGAGAGAATAGAGAATAGAAAAACAATACAAAAATCAATGAAACTAAGAGCTGTTTTTTTAAAAGATCACCAAAATTGACAAACCTTTAGGAAGACTAAGAAGAAAAAAGGGGAACACTCAAATAAAATCGTAAATGAAAGAGGGGATATTATAATCAATGTCATAGCTATACAAATATTATAAGAGAATATTATGAACAATTGTAGGCCAACAAACTGGATAACTTAAAAGAAATGAATAAATTCCTAGAAACACACTATCTACCAAGACTAAATCATGAAGAAACAAAATATCTGAATAGACCAATAACTAGTAAAGGAGATTAAACCAGTAATCAAATACTCTCAACAACAATAACAACAACAACAAAAAAGCCTAGGACCAAATGTTTTTACTGTAAAATTATCCCAAACATTCATAGAAGAATTAACATCAATTTTCCTAAAAGTTTTCCAATACTTCGAAGAGGGGGGAACATTTCCAAGTTTATTCTATGAGGCCAGCAATACCCTGATACCAAAGACAGACAAAGTCACCACAAGAAAAAAATAAAAACTATAGATCAATACCCCTAATAAATAATGATGCAAAAATCCTAAAAATAATACTAGCAAACTGAAATCAACATCACATTAAAGGATTGTATACCATGACCAAGTGGATTTATTCCTAAAATGCAAGGATGGCTCAAAATATTAAAATCTATTTAATATACCATATTAACAGAATGAAGGACAAAAACCATATAATCAATTCAGTTGGTACAGAAAACACATTTGACAAGATTAGGCATCCTTTCATGATAAAAACATTCAACAAACTAAGAAGAATGAAATTACCTTAATGTAATAGCCATATATAAAAAAGCCCACAGCTAACCATATACTCAATGATGAAAGACTGAAAGCTTTCCCTCTAAGGTCATTAACAAGGCAAGATGCCCACCTTTGCCACTGCTATTCAACACCATACTGGAAGTTCTAGCCAGAATAATTAAGTAAGAAAAAGAAATAAAAGGAATGCAAACTGGAAAGGGAGACATAAAATTATTTGTTAGTATAAGACATAATTTATATGTAGAAAGCCCTAAAGTTACCACATTAAAAAAATGGTACAACTAGTAAACAAATTCAGCAAAGTTACAGGATACAAAAACAATATACTAAAATCAGTTGTGTTTCTATATACTAATAATGAATAATCCAAAAAAGAAGTTAAGAAGACAATTCCATTAACAATAGCATAACAATAATATAATAATTAGGAACAAACCTAAGGAAGTGAAAGATTTGTACACTGAAAACTATAAAGCATTGAAGACACAAATATATGAAAAGATATCCTGTGTCTATGGATTAAAAGACTTCATATTGTTAAGATGCCTGTACTACCCAAAGCAATCTACAGATTCAAGATAATCCCTATTAAAAGCCCAGTGGCATTTTTTGCAGAAATACATAGAAAAAGTCAACATGAAATTCTATGAAATCTCAAGGGACCCCAAATTGGCAAAACAATTTTGAAAAAGAATGAAGTTGGAGGACTCATAATTCCTGATTTTAAAACATATTACAAAGGAGCTACAGTAAGTAAAGCAGTGTGGGTGCTGGCATAAAGACAGACAACTAGACCTATGAAACTAAATAGGAATAAACCCTCACATACTGGTATATGGTCAAATGAACAAAAATTCCAACAACATTCAATGAGGAAAATACCATCTCTTCAACAACTGGTGTGAGGAAACTGCATCCTATATAATAAAAGGGTAATATGCAAATTGACCGAATAACAGAACGACTGGTCAATATGATGTGCACTGACCATCAGGGGGCAGACGCTCAATGCAGGAGCTGCCCCTTGGTGGTCAGCGCGCTCCCACAGAGGGAGTGCCGCTCAGTCAGAAGTCAGGCTCATGGCTGGCAAGTGCAGCAGCAGCGGTGGGAGCCTCTCCCGCCTCCACTGCAGCACTTAAGGATGTCCGACTGGTGGCTTAGGCCCACTCTCCCCGGGGAGCCTGCCTGATGAGTTGGACATCCCCCAAGGGCTCCCAGACTGCGAGAGGGCACAGGCTGGGCTGTTAGACCGCCCCCCCCCCCGTCACCCCCCAAGTCCATTAATTTTCTTGCACCGGGCCTCTAGTATCTACATAAAAAGAATAAAAGTGGACCTTTATTTTATACCATATATAAAAATCAACTTAAATGTAAGACCTGAAACTATAAACTTTTAAAAGAAAATACAGTGAGAAAATTCATAACATTGGTCTTGACTGATTTCTTGAATATGACATCAAAAGCACAGAAAAATAGATGAATGGGACATCAAACTTTAAAACATTTGTACTTCATAGAACACATAAACAATGAAAAGGCAATGGAGGATGTATATGCAATCATATGCCTGATAAAGGCTTAATATTCAGGATATCTGATATAAATTACTATATATAAAGAACCTCTACAACTCAATGGGAAAAAATATCAAATAGGACTAAAAACCTTATCTTACTCCCAGCCCAATATTCTCTGCCCAGTAAAACAAGCCAGAGAATAACAGTAGCAGTCTAATTTTCAGGAAAGTTAATAAAGATGACTTTGAAGGTCAAATATTTCCCCAAAGTTCACAGTAGTGTTCACATGCAAAGATTGCACAATAAAGACATGTACTGCTTCATTGTAAATGTGTATGTTTCTCACCTTCAAGACTAACCATTCTCCTGTCCTTCCTCCTCCTCCTCCTTCTCACACTGACTATTGATCTCTATCTACAAGCACGAGGGCCACAGCATAGCTCTCAGAATAAGGCCACATTTGAGTCAGATCTTTAAACCAACTCTTTAAGCTCAGGCTCAAGTTGCCCTCAAGCCCTCTTCTTGTACTTTAATGTCATGTTCTGCCTTATTCCCAAGCTTCCTTTCTGTTTTTCTTCCCCTCCCCATAATTCTCTCATTGAACTTCAGCACCCACAGGACTTCATTCTTGCGTCCGATGTTAGAGCTGGGATTCTGTGTCCATTAGACCACTGCAAGCCGGTCTTCCAATTATCACCTGCCTCCAAGGCCCTATCCCTGCACTTGTCAACACCTATCAGGACACTTACCAATCCCTCTTGGATCCCTCTCTTTATTTCTACCCTCCACTAATCGCCAAGATCAAATTCTGCACAGCCAGCCTACAGAGAACACAATCTGCTCCCTATGCCAAAACCTCTGCTCTTTTAGTTACTCTTGGAGTTCCAGCTCCTCCCCAGAGCGAGAATCGTCTTTCTCATCACACCAGTCCCTGCCTTCTTGCCCCATGCTTTCATACACAACCAACCAGTGAAGCCTGGATCAGAGTAACAGGAAAAACAGGTCTGTTATTTCATGAATATAATAAATGCTTGCCTCCCAGAGTAGAAAATGGCAATCTTCCTTAAACTGGTACTGACCCTAGCATTCTGGAAGACTTTCTGAATCCACCACTGAGATCCCTAAAGATAGAAGAAGTATGACTGACAGCATCATGCAGAAAATTAGATACAATCTCACAGCATGAACAGACACACCGCCACTGCCGAGTGGGTATAATGCCAAATCATAATGGGACGATCTAAAGAGAAGAGCTGATGAGTCATAGGAAGACACAGTAAATGTTGCAGACAAATTAAGTAGCACAAGACTCGTTTTCAGAGAGGGAGGTGAAAAGACCAAAGTGTAGGATGGAATTAAGATATGAGAAATGTGTTTGCTCAAAACTTGAATCCAAGGGAACAGACTTGGAAATTGTAAAATTCCTGAGCTGCTATTAAAAAGTCAATTAAAAATAGCTAACCATCAATTTCAAAATAATTCATCTGAGTTTCTACAAGATATTAAAATATAACTTTTATTGTCATAAAAACTGAGAAAAATATTTTAAAGTGACAACAATAACTGAAAAACGGAAAATAAAAAGATGAGTTTAAATTCAAATGTGGATTATTTAATAGGGCATATGGCTATGTACAAGAAACCATTATTTCCTTTGTAATAAACATAACTTAGTTCTCAAAGACTTGATTAATAATAAATAACTTAAAGCTTGACTACGCCGGCTTTGCCTCTTCAAATTTTCTAGTTATCATCATTTTAAGAAGTCTACTTCTGAAGAGATATTATAACACAATTGCAATTAGGAAGCTAGAAGAAATTATTCTGAATACCTTAACAGAACATAATTTAAATTGGGCCATTTAAAGGGAAAAAAAACAAGGGGATATTATGAATAATTTAGAATACAAATGGGAAACTAATTGGAAAATAAATCTTTAATCTAAAACAAATTAGTAAATAAGCACTAAATCACTTCGATGATTCTATTTTAAAAAAATAACATCCGGGACACAGAAAGACTTTAAGATGAGTCCATTTTGTTACCTGTGGGTGGATTTTCTGCCTCAGGAGGTGTCTGGTGCTGCCATTCGGAAGCCTATACTCATCCACAGGGGACAACCCCCTAATTCTTAACAAGACTGACAAAAGTCACGGCTGCAGCGGGAGAGTGTATGAACTCTATCTCCAGCCCTGAGGAACGACCACGGAAAACAGTAGGATGTTTAGTGGCAACCCTACAATGTTATCTTTACATGGCTAAGTCCTGGCCAGGACAGGTTCACAGGGAAGACAGGAACAGGGGGAGGCAAAAGGGACTATGAAGTAGAGATGAAAGAGCAACATGTTAAATACATTTCCTCAATGTGAACTTCATTATTTCTGTCATGCTTTTATCAGTTCCACTGTTTTTATATATTATGTGGTAAATCATGAAGTCTTTAGAAACTGTGTTTGTCCTAACGCTTCTTATCAGAGAAGAAAACACTTCCCTGACCTTGTATTATTCCCAGTTTTCTCACTGGCTCCTTCCTTTCTTCCAAAGCTATTCCTCCTTCTACTGAAATATTCCATATCTCCCACCCTGCCCATCTCTCCCCACTATCTGCCCATTAGATTGATTCAAAAAATCAAGCACGGGGAAAGGCTGTCCCTGAGCAGGGGAAGCAGGGATGAGGATGGAATCTGCAAGCGTACATGGCGTGGACCAGCTGCTCTGAAGAGCTACTCTGACATTATGGAAAGAGAAAATGTCTATGCAAACAGCATTTCACTCTCTTCCTCACCCCAACTATGTGTTTTAAAACAAAACGTATGAATGCTTTTGATTGCTTTTCAGAAACATTGAAGTAAGGGGGTCAAATCCTATTTGAATAGAAGCTATATCTTCTCTTAAAGCACTTGAACTCACAAGAACCCAAGATAGCAAACATGCTCAGTTCAGAGGACCTGGTTCTTCAATCCACATGTTCCCCTTCTTCTAGACACATGCTTCTCTTATAGCTATAATCCTATCTAATAAAAGAGCAATATGCAAATTGACCGTCATTCCAACACACAAGATGGCTGCCCCCATGTGGTCAAAGATGGCTGCCCCCATGTGGACACAAGATAGCCGCCACAAGATGGCCAGCAGAGGAGGGCAGTTGGGAGGGACCAGGCCTGCAAGGGAGGGCAGTTGTGGGCGATCAAGCCAGCATGGGAGGGCAGTTAGGGGTGACCAGGCCAGCAGAGGAGGGAAGTTGGGGGCGACTGGGCTTGCAGGGAAGGGCAGTTGGGGGAGACCAGGCCTGAAAAGGAGAGCAGTTGGGGGGGACCAGGCCTGCAGGGGAGGGCAGTTAGGGGTGACCAGGCCGGCAGGGGAGGGCAGTTAGGGGCAATCCGGCTGGCAGGGGAGCAGTTAGGCATCAATCAGGCTGGCAGGGGAGTGGTTAGGGGGTGATCAGGCTGGCAGGCAGAAGCAGTTAGGGGCAATCAGGAAGGCAAACAGGCAAGCAGTTGGGAGCCAGCAGTCCTGGATTGTGAGAGGGATGTCCGACTGCCCGTTTAGGCCCAATCCAGGTAGGGCAGTCGGACATCCCTCAAGGGGTCCCAGATTGGAGAGGGTGAAGGCTGGGCTGAGGGACACACACCTCCCCATGCACAAATTTCATGCACCGGGGCCTCTAGTGTTTAATAAAAGCCAATATTTTCTCAAGCAAAAGGGTGAATGACAACAAAAAACTCCCCTTCCCCCCAATCCACTGGGTTGGAATAATTGCTCAGATGAAAGCATGTGACTATATTCCTCCATGCTTTAATTAATAAATCCAAGATATCCTTCCATTAGGAAGCTAACGGCATTCAATTTTACTGTCCTATTTTTGATTAATCTTCCATTTGAATTCCTTCTCTCACATTCTCTTTATCTCAAGCAGTTAATGCAATTTCCTCAGGTAGCAGGTCACCATTCTGCAATTCTTATAGTTTTGTTCTTTGCCTCTTTCTTTTGTAGCCAATCTCTTTTCCACTCTCAAGCCCTACATTTCATCATTTTGTTACCCATTTAGTGCTAATATTTGCCTAGCTATACTTGCTAAGAAAAATTTTAAGATATCCCACTGCTCAAACATTAAGCCCACCTTTAAACCCTTTCATAATGTCTATTTGCCTGAGAAAACTGCTCAGTAAGGTCAACGGCTGAATAAAAGATTAGTTGCACATAGTTTTAAAAATTGAATTAATTAGACCTTTTTCAATAAGACAGATATAATACCAACATTTTCCTAAATTACAAAATGTCCTCAGATGGCATGAAGTATGCAGTTACAATACCTCCATTTTATCTGAACAGGGTTCTAAGACTCTACCTCATTTATGCTACCCCATCCTCAGCAGGAGCTAGGAAAAATCTAAAGGACATCTCATCTCTTCTAATTATGTAAAATGATCGTGACTCAAATGCCAGCAAATACTCCCTAGATTTGCATATTCTGCCAATCACTACTCTAGGTATCTAAGTAGCATGAACTTGTTTTTCTTAGTCTTATCTAGTGGGAATTGTTGAACTAGCTGAACAAGGACCACATCTTGCACAATATGTGGGTGGAAAAAGACATGTAGGTTATGATTATTACAATATCTTTATTAACTCCATGTTCACATACTCCCAATGTTAAACCTACTTTTACCAACTCTATATTCTGTTTACCATATACTACAATCAATATAATATAAACTTTTTAACATGTTTCATGACTAATATAACAATGACTTTCACTGGGGGGGGGGGAGGAATGCTATGTAATTTAAGAGCTTTCTGAAATAAAGTTATGATTTCCTTTTATGGAGAAAAAATCAGATAAAAATCTATAATAAAATTAATTTGAAAATATGAGTGCAAGTTCCATAAAAATCTCTACTCTGTTGCTCTGAAATAAAAATTATATTTTAACTGCTTTTGTTTTCTCTCAAAGAATGTTAAAAGACATCTTTAAGTTGTCATTGTGTATATTATTGATTTTTTTCCAGAAAAAAAAATAAAGGTAGATTTTGTGATCTTCCAGGAATTTCAATGGACTTGAGTCACTGGACTAAAAAAATGCAATAATATTTATATTCATTTAAAAATAATCATATGCACTTAATAAAATATTTATGTATAGTTGCTTTACAAATAACATACTACTTATCTAGTAAAGTGAACAAAATATATTTAAATCATAAGCTTAGTTACACTTGAAAAGAATGTTAAAAAGGTAGTTCACAGCCAAATGTTTCCAAACCAATATTTTATAGTAATTTTCTAAGAAAATCAAGTTAAATAAAAGAAGTTAGAATTCATAGACCTCTTATTATCTTAAGAAGTTCTTGCATAGCACTGAACACATTAAGTATTGAATTTTATGCAGGGAATGTAAAAATGATGCCTTGCCCATAGTGTTTGATGTCAAAGGTGAATAGATATGTGGAGTTTTGACATTTATTTTGTAAGGTTAAGATTCTTAAAGACTGGTGAAGATATAGATTCCAAAATTCCCAAAACCTTTAGACATTGCATTTAGTTCTGCACATGCCTTAGTATTCTTCCTAGATCTTTTGATTTTTTACAAACAGGTGCATCCAAATAATTGAGATTAGCAAGAGGAGAAGAAACAGGACAGGGGAAGGAAAGAATAGGAAAAATGTCAGAAGTTTGTTTCCTGCATTTTTGGAACTGGAGAAAATAGGATTACACCATTCAATTAATAAAAAAAAAAAAAATGAAGCACGATTCCAGTAATTGAAGGTGAAGGTAGAAGATGTAACCCACAGCAACCACCTTCTCTAACATTTACACCAACCTCTTTCTTTACAAACCAATCCTATATAATAAAGAGCTAATATAAAAATGGTCATCACGCCCTTGCACCCTTGTGCCCTTGTGCCAGGGCCCAGGGGACCTGAGGCTGCGCCCCCTGCTCTGGTGCCAGGGCCAGGGGACCTGAGGCCAGGTCGGGGGACCTGAGGCTGCTCCCCCCGCCCAGCGGGGCTTGACAGGGGACCTGAGGCTGTGCCCCTCGCCCGGAGGGTGTCACATGATTTTGAGGCATGCGCAGGTGGGTGGGGACTTGACTCTGGGTCCCACAGCATGCCCCAGACTCTGGCAGGAGGTAGATTTTCATATACACTTTACTAATTTTCTTTAATCAGTGACACTTCTATTATAGAGAAAGGGCAAATAGCAATATTAAAATATTTCCTCTAATTATTCCCTTTTAATGTGCATGAATTTCATGCACCGGGCCACTAGTTTTGTAATAAAAGTTATTAAAACCTCAATCACCAAAAATGCATTTATTAAACATATGGTATAAAAGGTGGTGCTACATATAGTTCTGGCCCAGAGGAGTAAAATGTCTTTCAAAAAGTTGTCATTTCTCTCTTGAGGCCCTCTGCTGGGAAAACAGAATCAATTCTGCCTTTTAAATTGTATCACTACTATTATAGATGGAGGGCAGTACTGTATCATACCTCTGTGAATATAAAGTATCTTGTACCTGCTTTTTGATACATAATAGTGACAATGGTTTATCAGAGCTGGTTTTATTTATGTTATTCTAGAATGTTTTCTTTCCAGATGATGATAAAGAAGCTAATAAAAAAAATGGTGCCAAGTATCACAACTGTAACAGAACTTTGCTGTTTTCTGGGGATTTTTATCTTTTTTTTTTTTTTTAATGGAGTGTGCTGGATATCTCTATAATTTTGTTCAGATGACTGCAGAACTTGGAAAAGCTCTTGCTGCTATAGATGCATACCATACTGCTATTGGTATTTTTATATAAACATATATAAATATATATTTTTTGAATTTTTGGAAGCTGTGCTGTCAACTTTAGAAAAACTATCCCATTTGTACTGTGTTGGTTTGGCATTGTACAGAAATTAACAGCCATACTGGTCTAGAAACATGCAACCATTTTTTCCATTGTATTAAATATGTAAGGTTTTAATCTACATGTGTTTGATTACCAAAACTAATAAAATACTCTCTAAATAAGAAAAAGTATGAAATCTAAAACAACAGGACAACCAAAAGGAAAACAACATATTTCCTTGTTTAAATGTGCTCATTTCATTTTGTGAACATTTTGTAGCATGGCATAGGACAGCTGAAATATAAATTATTCTTTATAAACATGTCAAAATTATTTTTTGAAGTAAAACTCAAATAAGATTTTAAAACCCACTTTTTATGTACAGCATGTATTTATCAATTCCAAATTGCAAAAATAAAAATGAGAGTTAATATTTCATTGTCTGAATTTAAAAATACTTACACTATTGGCTTTTCCAGGCGACTTCCCTGTGAACCAACAATCTCCCCCAATGTACAAAACACTTGTCCCAGAAAGTCCTAAAATAGATAAAAGAATAAAGTTTATGAGTTCCCCGACTGTCTTTACACTATATATTTTGTACATCACACTTGCATTGCCTTCATTACTGAAATGCCGACTTCTCTAACTAGCTTCTAATGTTAAATAAAATCAGCTCAATATGCATTAATTTGAGCAATGTGACCCTCCCCTAAGTTTATACAGCATTTTGTCCGTTTAGTCCCAGAGCAGGTTTGTTATTCTGAGTGTTTAGACGTTGCGTTTATTTTCTTTTTTACGTTAAAATGGAAATGGAAAAAAAGTTCCAGGATTTGAAGTCACAATTGGCTTGCCTTTGGATGTCTCTGAATCTGCTAAGCTTTTGCCTGAGGAGGCAAATTGGGAAAGCACAGACCAGTGGTGGCTACCAACACCAGCGCTACTTGCAGAGCGGCCAAGTGGTGTCCTAGCTACAGCCGGGTTCCGGAGCCACACTGCCACCTGTCTTCCAGTACCACTTCCACCACCTGTGGCTGTGCACATAATTTCTCATCAGTTTCCTCATCTCTAACATGTATTAGCCCCCCTCACAAACTTGTTTTGAGGGTTCAATGAGTTATTGTGTGAGTTGATGTTAGTATATATTTAAGTGCCAGGAATTGAGTTAAGTATGAAACACTATAGAGTTCATTGGAGTACACTAGATGATTTTAATTTTCAAAATGCAAGATCTGTTATTAATACTTCATTTCAGCCCTCACCGGTTTGGCTCAGTGGATAGAGCGTCAGCCTGTGGACTCAAGGGTCCCAGGTTTGATTCCAGTCAAGGGCATGTACCTTGGTTGCGGGCACATCCCCAGTAGGGGGTGTGCAGGAGGCAGCTGATTGATGTTTCTCTCGCATCGATGTTTCTAACTCTCTCTCCCTCTCTGTAAAAAATCAATAAAATATATTTTAAAAATACTTCATTTCACATAAAAAGAAACTAATCATCTAGGAGGCTGATTTATCTATGTTTTAAGCAGTCTCTCAGTAGCAAAGTCAGAGCTAACTCATATTCTACATTGATATGCTGCCTAAGAATTTAAATATCATAAATGCAATGCAACTTCACATGCCAACAAAATAAGGGCTCCAACATCATCCAGATATTTGGGGCAAGAAATATGGAGATGGTGCCCTAACTGGTTTGGCTCAGTGTATACAGCATCGGCCTGCAGACTCAAGGGTCCCAGGTTCGATTCTGGTCAAGGGCATGTACCTTGATTGCGGGCACATACCCAGTAGGGAGTGTGCAGGAAGCAGCTGATGGATGCTTCTAACTCTCTATCCCTCTCCCTTCCTCTCTGTAAAAAAATCAATAAAATATATATTTTTAAAAAAAAGAAATATGGAGATGGTTTAGTCAGAGCCACTTTCTAGTTTAGCCTGTATGTAATTGCAATCTGCCCTAAAGGAAAAAGTGGAGGCTCTCCCTAAATTTGTACAGTGAATGGGTCCAGACAAGGCCCTAGAAAAGAAGGGAAAAAGAATGACAGAACAACATGTTGTTTTAGGTTTTACTAAATAAAAATTTTAAATGCCTAACAAGCCACAAAAGTAAAAACCATGTAATTCAGTATAAAAAAAAAAAAAGTAGGGAAGTGAAGGAAGGGTGCTCTAAGGCCCATGAGAGAAAAAAGACCACTGTAGACTAGGATAGTCAGGGGGCTATTTTCCCAATGGAAGTAAGACTTGAGAGCCAGATAGGAATAAGATCAGGGAGAGAAGAAAGCTGGACACTCCAGTCCTAGAGAACTGATCAGAGTTATAGGCACATCCATAATGAGGAAAGACTGGGTCCAAATTAAAAGGCAGAAATGAAGATGAAGAGCAAGACTGTGGCGGGCCCCTTGGCCAGGCAAGAAAAAAAAAAGTTTGCCTTAGGAAAATCAGAAGCATTCTGAAGATTATTTAGGTACCAGCTTGCAGAATAGACTGAGGAGGGAGGAAAACTCTGGAAGCCAGATCAATCAGAAGGCGACAGTAGTTAATATGAAGCAAAGTGTTAAGGACCAAACTAAAGTTGTAGAAAATGGAAAATGGTAGGGATCAGTGCACAGAAAAGTGGCAGGGTTTGGTGAAAACTGTACCTGCACATTGTGGGGCAGGGGTACAGTGTGGACAGGGAGAGAGAGACAGAAAATAATCTGCACCTGGAACTCGATGGCTGACGGAATGACAAGACCTTCATAAAGTTGCAAATCATCTAAAATTTTGCTTTCAAATAGGTAAAAAGTACTTAAGGTAAAACTGTCACATATTTAAATTAAATATTCTTAGTAATTATATGTCTTTTCCATTTTCAAAACAGACTTCAAAAATATGTTTCTGGGTTTTTTAAGCAAACCTAAATTTGTCTAAGGCTCACTGCATATGGTTAGGACTAAATACTGAAGATTTGGAATCTATCATTGCTCTTCTGAGTGAGCAGCAAAAAATCACATATGAGGGATTCTAGAATTATTTTCCAGAGATACTGGTATTGATGGGAAGCTGCACATGCTACATATTAAAGGGATCTGGCCAATGGACTAACATGTCTGAGTAAAAGTTATTCTGTGCTGTAGTTATCAAAGAAAACAAAACAGAAGTCTTGAGCATATTATCAATAACAGAGGAGACACATACCACTAACAAACAATGAACAGACAAATATCACCATTGCTGGACACAAAAAGGAAATTAAAATAATAAAATGAATAAAATGTGCAACAAAAAGATACGGTATGCACCTACATGCATTATCTCCACAATTATTGCACACTTTGTCCCTAAATATTTATGGCATTTCTGTGGTTGTTTACACCTGTCTCTGCTAGCGTATTCCCTATCAAGGAACAGATTTACTACTCAAAATGCAAAGATCAGAATATAGTATTTATCAACACTGAACCCATTCTTTGGTCATCTCAATGGCTCACATTTCCTATGCATTTACACAATATTAGTAATATAATCAGTGTCCTATAATGGATATTCTTAGTCTGTAGTTAGATAAATATAAAAATAAAATCTAGGTATGTAACATGAACTGCTTTATTATTTCTTACTATGGTGTTTTTTTCCAGTTTATGAGTCATTATACTAAAGTCATATTAGTATTTCCAGTAATAAATCTAGGTACCTTTCCCCAGCTCACACACATAGACCAAATGTAGTCTAGGGTGGCAGTCAGTTGAGAAATACTTCAATGTATTCAATCCTATTAACTCTTGCGCTTTTCCCAAACTGACCAAGAGATCAATAAATATTTGTTGAGTTAATTTTTACTTTATAATCTAAATAATACACAGATAGAACCTAGTTTTGAAATTAGCTTAAATGTACATAAACCATATTGTTATTACATATAGGATGCATTCTGTTACTCTATAAAAAGCATGCAAATGTTACCCTGAATCCAATATGCTGGTTAAAACTGAAAGACCTAGCTGTGAGAAGTGGAGGAGACAAGAGACCTGTAGCACAGCAATGCAAAGCATGATAACAATAATATGAGTTTTGCATGCATAGGTAGTTAGAAATATTAGCAAATCAGAGGGAGTGTTTGTATTATTCCAATACCAATATAATCTAGTTTTATTATTAACACTAGAGGCCTGGTGCATGAAATTTGTGCATGGGCACCCTCTCCAATCTGGGATCCCTTGAGGGATGTCTGACCCACCAGGATCGGGCCTAAACGGGCAGTCGGACATCCCTCTCACAATCCAGGACTGCTGGCTCCCAACTGCTTGCCTGTTTGCCTTCCTGATTGCCCCTAACTGCTTCTGCCTGCCAGCCTGATCACCCCCTAACCACTCTACTGCCAGCCTGATCAACACCTAACTGCTCCCTGGCCGGCCCAATTGCCCCTAACTGCCCTCCCCTGCCGGCCTGGTCACACCTAACTGCCCTATCCTGCCAGTCTGGTGGCCCCTAAATGCCCTCCCCTGCTGGCCTGGTCACCCCTAAATGCCCTCCCCTGCAAGCCTGGCATCCCCAACTGCCCTCCCCTGCAGGCCTGGTCCCCCACAATGGCCCTCCCCTGCAGGCCTGGTCCCCCTCAACTGCCCTCCCCTGTAGGCCTGATCACCCCAACTGCCCTCCCCTGCAGGCCTAGTCCCCCCAAGCTACCCTTCCCTGCAGGCCTGGTCCCCCCACAACTGCTCTCCCCTGCAGGCCTGGTCCCCCCACAACTGCTCTCCCCTGTAGGCCTGGTCACCCCCAACTGCTCACAACTGCCCTCCCCTGCCAGCCATCTTGTGGCGGTCATCTTGTGCCTTGGTGTGATGGCCAATTTGCATATTACTCTTTTATTAGATAGGACTAGACGCCTAATGCACGAGAATCATGCAAGAGTACTCCTTACTTCTCCCAGCTGCTGGCACCAGCTTCCCTCTAGCACTTGGGACCTTGGTTTCCCTCTGACACCTGAGACCCGGGCTTCCCTTCAGCTGCTGGCAGGCACCCAGGACCCAGGCTTCCCTCACAGCCCCAGCTTCATCCAGAAGGTTGTCCAGAAGGATGTCCAGAAGGACGTCCTGTCTAATGAGCTTATTGCATTTTTATTATTATAGATAACACAGCTCAAAATCCAGGGAAGCATTGCTATACCATCAGATTCCAGCTGATTATTATATACATTTAAGTTTCTTTTCTCTTTCTTGTTAATATTCAGAGGAATATCTACTTTAACTGCATAACTGTATAAAGGAGCATAATATTCTAATTTCTTCAAAATTATTACTTTATTATTTCATTTGTACCAATATTTACTGATCAATTCCATGCATCTACATTTTATATAATGTAGCTACTTCTCTATGTTCATAAAAATTACATTAATTCTATGTGCTTTAATAATTCCACACATATTAAAAGGTAATATACATTGCCTTTTAAATAAACTGGTGTTGTTTGTTGGTCTCTTTGCTCACTTGCTAGTTAGCAGTTTTAATGACTCCTATATGTTCTTTTAAAAAGATCTTTTACATACATTTATTTTTTCACATAGCAAAGCAGTATAACACACTCCTTGACAGTGAGAATTGTGAGGATCTATACTGTGTTTATATTCTGGCTGACCATTTACTAATGTCTCTATGCCTCAGTATCCTACTCTATAAAATAGACATAATAAATAATACCTACATATTATGTTGTTGGGAGAACTAAATAAGGTAATATATGCAAAGCACTTAGAACAGAGGCTTGGAACATGCTTAGTGTCTAAGAAATATATTCCTCTCTTCTCCTCCCTACTTCCCTGAAGTTAAAAGAATATTACTATATACTCAAAATGTGTCACTTACTACTAGATGCCAGTACTGGAGATAAACTACAATTATCTGAATAAAATAATATATTTCTTTTCTAAAACTACTTTACACTCATGGTCAATATAAATGTTTATTTTGAGTGAGTGTCATTATAAAACCTGGCCTGGGCGGCATTGCTCAGTGGTTGAGCATAGACCAAAAGGTCCTGGTTCAATTTCCAATCAGGGCACATCCCTGGGTTGTGGCGGGATCCCCCATTGCAGGAGGCAGCCCATCAATGACTCTCTCTCTCATCATTGATGTTTCTATCTTTCTCTCCCTCTCCCTTCCTCTCTGAAATTAATAAAAATATAAATAAATAAATATTAAAATCTGAATGTGTCTTATACACCAACTTTATCTTATATGTTAACTAGTATCTCTATATAAAAAACCTAAATGACGGGAACGACCAGTTGCTATGACATGCACTGACCACCAGGGGCCAGACGCTCAATGCAGGAACTGCCCCCTGTGGTCAGTACGCTCCGACAGCCAACCTCCCCCAGTCGGCCAACTTCCCGCCTTCCCTCCTCTGGCCCCCGGGCTGGGACAGGGAACCAGGGGTGGGTGGCAGCTTATGTGGCCCCTTTCCCAGGGGGGCCAAGGGCCGGCTCCTTCCTCCGGCCAGTGGCCAACCTCCTGTACCCCGTCCCTCCCCCCAGCTGGCAGGCTCCGATCGGCCTGCCGCCCATTCAATGCGGTGACAGCACGGCAGCGAGGGAAGGAGGGGGGCGGGAAAGGGAAACCGCGCAGTGGCGGGGCACCAATGACAGCGGAGTCAGCATCAGGTGTCATTCCTTCTGCGCCTGGCCCAGTGACAGTCACCTCCTCTCTGGCCCAGCCCTGATTGGCCTGGCCCCAATCGGCCCTGATCGCCCGCCAGGCCTAGGGACCCCACCAGGAGTTAATTTCTTGATCAGAGTGATGATTTGCTTCCATTAATTCCTTCTACCTTGTGTTCATTATACTGATTCTAAACAGTCACACTAAGCCAGTAAGAGCAAGAGAGAATAAGTTACACAAAATGTCTTGCTTTTACAATATTTTAAACAAGAAAAAAAATATTGGTGAGGAAAGTTTGTATTGCCTTTTAAATTTTATTGTTGACATTATCTACTACTATTTTATTACTGGCACTCCTTGCTAATATTGCTGACTTACTTTGTATTTTTAATTAATTCATACTAATCAGATCAACTATAAAAGATCAAGATGTGACTTTGTTATATTATGGCAATAATTCTTAATAATCAAAAAAGATGCTTCTTTACTTTAATAATGACTCCTGCTATCTTAATGGTTGTTAGCACATGTATATATTGTTTGGGGAATAATACAACCTTAACATGAAATAATTGGATTCAATATTTTAGTAGAAAAAACATGTCACATTTTACCATTACTATAAGGTTTGTTTTCAAGTAAGAATTTTCTTTCTAATGATTAGATTCGTCTACAAATCAAAATGCTAATTCTACATTCAAGAGATTCAGAAAAAATTCTACACCCAGACATCAATAGTTATATTATAAATACAATTTCAAAATTATTTTCTAAAGCTTAATTTATTTATTTTCACCCAGCATAATTGTTAATTTTCAAAATATTTTTTGTTTGCTTAGAGTCCAAATAAAGGCAGTTAAACAAGGCAGTTGAATGAAATTTAAGCTTTCAACAATGAGTACATGGTCATTGATCTAAATTAACCAATTTTTATAGTTTCTTTTTTTGTTATATATTTTTATTGTTTAAAGTATTACAAATACTAGTACATATGTTAAATTAACCAATTTTTTAAAAAATTATCCACAACATATATATTTAACACTTTTAAACTATATATTAATAGATTTTAAAATAAAACTATATAATCCAAAAATATAACAAATTTACAGAAAATATTTAAGGAGGCATATCACTTTTGTAGAATATTAATACTCATTAGTAAATAAATGAGAAATGTAACATGCTAACAGAAAATAAGTAAATATTCTCACTATATAAACATGATGAGACAATCAATAGGCCAAACAACTAGAAAACTTACTAAATACTATGAAACATTATAGCATTATTAAATAATAATATTAAATATAACAACTATGAAACAATATCATTATTAAATACTAAGTCCTGAGTAAGGGCCAGTTTTACATATAAATAATCCTACCTAATATAACTTAATAAGTGCTGAAGATACTATCATCAAACATATCTCAGGCAACATACCTCGGGCCGGTGGCCAACCTCCCGTACCCCGTCCTTTCCCCCGGCTGGCAGGCTGCGATCGGCCCTATCTCTGTCTCAAAGTCTAAGAGAGATCTACAAGGTCCTACTGAAAATGCAAATGGAAACATAACCCACTAATAGAGTATCAGTCATCAATTCTTTAGCTTGAATACAGCTTATAAGGCTAGTTCTCATCATCTAATAAGGGTCAAACAGCATGCTACATAGAAAAAGTTACTATTGAAAAGTCATCAGAGGATACTAGGCAGTGAGATAATGCTCTCAGTAACAATTTAATAGAAATCTGAACAATGTGAGGGAGAGAACCAGGTGAATATTGGGGATAAAAGCATTCAAGGTAGGAGAAAAAGCAAGAACAAATGCCCAGAGATAAGAATATACTTGGGGTGTTCAAGAAAAAGTAGGAGAGACAATGGGTCTAGTGGAGAATGAGCAAAAAAGAGAATGGAAGGAGAGGAGGGAACCGAGGGCCCATGATAGACCATGAATTCCATTGTAGGTGTAGAGGAAAGATTGGAGAGTTTGAACTAGGAAGTGACATGTGCTCCCCCCCTTCGTTTTAAGATGATGATTTTGGTAATCTTCCATTAAAGTTCTAAGTGCTGAAGTTCCCCAAGGCTCTTTCCTCCCCTCTTCTCCATTTATAATTTTATTCGATAACTTTATTAAGTTCAATTTTATAGGCTGATGGTTCCCAAATCTATATCTCTAATCTCCAGACATGGCCTCATCAGTATCTCTAGTTGGATTCTATTGGAATCTCAAACAATATAAATCTGCCCTAACCACTGATTTCACTATGCTTACTTCCATCATCTTAATCACTTCCTTCCCAATGGACCACACTGCAAAAAAAAAAACAAACTGTATCACCATTTATCCAGGTGCTCTCACCATTAACCTAGTAGTCATTCTTACTTCTCTTATCTCCACACCTGCTATTTAATTCATCAGAAAACACAACAAAATATATTCCAAATCTGATCCTTTCTTACCACTAAAAGGGCTGTACTCACCTCGTGTGCACCTAGCCAACCTGCAGCAGTCTCTGTTGGTTCCCAATTACGGGAGTTCCCTGGGTGAAATCGGAAACTGCCCCCTAACACAAAAGGCAAGAAGAGACCAAAGAAAGAGGCAGACCACTCCAGCTTGGTAGTGACGGTTTTAATAAGCCAGGGAAGTTACACTCCAGACTTGTCTTGGGGAGCCGAAAAACAAGTTGATTGCTACCTCCATCCTCCAAAATCTCAAAAGTTTATATAAAGGCCTTAATGGGGTTCAGTCATGTATTCAGTCCAAACAGTTTAACAACACATTACTCTCTCAAGAATGTGTTCTTGAAATGGCTCCAGCTATGGGCAGAACAAACATTTTAAGGACAGGGGAGGGGGGGGAAGGAGCCTCTGATTGCCTGGGTCCAACTTGTGGGCCAATCAGCAATCACATCCTCTCAGACCTCCACCAATAGTCTCCTTAACTCCAGTCTTGCTTGCTTACCCCATTCTCCACTTTACCTTCCAGTCATTATTTAAATCCTATCTAATAAAAGAGTAATATGCAAATTGACCATATCTCTGCTATACCCACAAGCCACGCCCAACAGCCAATCAAGAGCGAGTATGCAAATTAACCCAACCAAGATGGCTGCGGCCACGGAGCTGCAGCAAGCAGGAGGCTTGGGTTTCCCTGGCAATGGAGGAAGCCAAGCTTCCCTGCCGCCCTGGCCAGCCCAGGCCTACACCCAGGCTACAAAGTTTCAATTATAGAAGATAAATAAATCCCAACAAAAATGGCAGCAGCCACGGAGTGAGCAGGAGGCTTGGCTCCGCTCAAGGCTACGAAGATTCAATTATAAAAGATAAATAAATCCCAGATACCAGGGCCTCCGCTTGGGTCACCAGGGGGCGTGGCTGGCCTGAAAACCACCACAGGCCCCTCGCCCAGGCTGCCCCACACCCCAAGGGAACACCCACCCTGATACGGGATACCCTTCAGGGCAAACCAGCTGGCCCCCACCCATGCACCAGGCCTCTATCCTATCTAATAAAAGAGTAATATGCAGATTGACCATCACTCCAACACACAAGATGGCTGCCCCCATGTGGTCAAAGATGGGTGCCCCCATGTGGACACAAGATGGCCGGCAGGGAAGGGCAGTTGGGAGGGACCAGGCCTGCAAGGTAGGGCAGTTGGGGGCGATCAAGCCTGCAGGGGAGGGCAGTTAGGGGTGACCAGGCCGGCAGAAGAGGGAAGTTGGGGGCAACCGGGCCTGCAGGGAAGGGCAGTTGGGGGAGACTAGGCCTGCAGGGGAGGACAGTTAGGGGTGACCAGGCCAGCAGGGGAGGGCAGTTAGGGGCAATCAGGCTGGCAGAGGAGCAGTTAGGCATCAATCAGGCTGGCAGGGGAGTGGTTAGGGGGTGATCAGGCTGGCAGGCAGAAGCAGTTAGGGCAATCAGGAAGGCAAACAGGCAAGCAGTTGGGATCCAGCAGTCCTGGACTGTGAGAGGGATGTCCGACTGCCCGTTTAGGCCTGATCCTACCTGGATCAGGCCTAAACGGGCAGTCGGACATCCCTCGAGGGGTCCCAGATTGGAGAGGGTGCAGGCTGGGCTGAGGGACACCCCCCCCCCATGCACAAATTTCATGCACCGGGCCTCTAGTGTATACATAAGATCCCATCCTCCTCCAGTGAAATCCATGAAAAAAAAAAAAAATACCAAACTTGTTTTTTAACCATGGCCTACAAATTTCCACATCATCAGAATCCTGTGTACCTTTCCAGACTATTTTATTTGACTCTCTTCATCATTCACAATACTCTATGGACGGAGGCTATCTTTCTGTCACACCAATATTCCAAACTTTTTCCTGAATCAAGGTCTTTGCACTGCTGTTCCTTCTGCCTGGAATGCTTTTCCCCTCGATTTTCAATAGTTTCCTCCTTCTCTTTAATATGTACCCAGGGTGAGAATGGTACAGAATCATGCTGCCTGGTTGAGAGAAACCTAAGCTTCTAGTTAATGGCTTTCATCAGTCACTTTCTCTTAGTATCACTATCTTATTAATATAAGTGCTATGAAAAGGAAGTTATATTAACCATTAATTTACATTTATTTCTATTGAATAAATCTGCCCACTCC